>NW_016157808.1:177426-182469 GCF_001687245.7 Rhagoletis zephyria | reverse complement strand
AAAATATCAACAGGCAGCATTTATAACAACACCTCGTGTGAAAACAACCCTTGCAGCTGCATATAAAATACAAAAACCAGTTATACCAGTGTATTTGCTACCTACGTACCCATACCTTGCGCGACCTTTTTGCACATATCTTTTGAACCAGGTAGAATATTTCAATGAAATAAAAACCAAAATGTGTATTCGTTGTTACTCTACAAGTATATTATTATAAATTATATTATTTTGTTTTGCATTTATCAGGACAACAACAAAAACAAAAATCCACTGTTGCATGTCCTGACTTTATTTGCCCATAGCACGAATATGTTCCACTCTCAAACCAAATCGTGGTTGCCTCCACTAAGATTTGGTAACTATGACTAAACCATGTGTTGAAAGAAAGCTTATCTGCATTAGCAGAGCTTAATAACATCCTTTTATGAACCATACGTTAAGTTGAGTGGAATTTGTAGAAATATGCTTCAAAGAAATATTTATTAGTATTAACCAAACCCTTCAACTAAATTAACGATTTGTTACAACCTAGATGAATATTAGAAGCTTTAATATATTTAGTTATAATTACCAACCCATGGTAACAGTTCCCAAATATTGTCAAAATTCGGCAACTAAATATCTTTAGTTGTCGAAATCTCAGTGTAGGAAAAATCAAAAGATCATAATTTTTTCAGTAAAATTAAATATGCATCTATACCAAAACAAAAAAAAAAACGTGGCCCACTAATTACAGTTTAAAATTTGTATAGCACTTATTCCACTTTAATTCTATCATAATATAATTTTTATTTGAAATAATGCTTTTATATATATACATATCGGACAAAAAAGCAGATAGACGTAACAACATTGTAACTGAAATGTAAAAAGTCATGACTAATATTTTTTTTTATAAAATGATGTGGGAGATGTAATTCCATGAAATATGTTGGACATATAAATCAAAAAGTGGTTTTTGAATTTTTTATTAGTTACGTCTTTTTATATTTCAGCGACGATGTTTGTTCAGTCTTTTTGCATTTCAGATGACGATATGTATGTACGTACATATGTGTATATAAACATTTTCGTATCGAGAATAAACTGCATAAACTACATTGATAATGGAGGAATTTTTTTTCTCAAAATTGGGAGAACGGGCTTTGTATGAGTGGGCATCCCGGCCACACATGCAGTTGCAAATCAGGGATGGGAAATCAAAATTTCAAATTGTACCTAATTTGACAATAGAAATGTACCTTTTTCCAGTCGAACGTACCTAAAAAGTAGCTCACGATTTCTTTAACTTTTTTATTATTTTCAGACAATTGGAGACAATTTAATAAATTTATACATTAATTGCATTAACACGAAAGTGATTTATATATCAGTACAAATGAATTAATATTCAAAACAATTCAATAAAAATATATGTATGTATGTACATTAGGGTGCTCCACAAAGTCGGAATTTTAATGATGTCACCCCTAGGATCGTGCTATACCGAACAAAGTAGTTTGGAAATCACAAAATATTTAGGGGTTGCTCAAAGCACCCACAGTTTTCTATGTATTTTATATGCGGAAAAACAAGCTTTCGTAGAAATGGTATAGAATTCTTGAAAATTAATATTTCTAGATCGGAAAACTTTGTTTCTCTTATAAAGATTTTCAGTATTATTACCTAATTGTTTATTTAGTAATTTTCTATCGTTAGTTATTTCTTATAGGACCCCTAAAACCCTCAAAAAATTCAATGGGGACCATAAAAATCGCTTGTGTTTAAAAGTGGTTAAAAAAACAATCGGAAGCAATGTTTCCGATCAAAAATAATTGATTTTCAAGAATTCTATACCATTTCTACAAAAACTTGTTTCCCCCCATATAAAATGCATGGAAAAATTTGAGCGCTTTGAGCGACCTCTAAATATTTTTTGGTTTAAAAAAAAACAGGGGTATATAAGACTTTAAAAATGGCTTGATTATAAAGCCCTAGGTATAAATCTGAAACATTTTTAATACAAATTAATCATTTTTTTTCAAATTTAAACTATTTGACTTAAGTGGACAGCACGAATATAAAATCAGGTAAAACTTGTTCGTATCGTAGTTTTTCTGCTAATTACTATGTATGTATGCATGTATTTGGGACGGTTTTACTTTCTGATTTTGTAATTATAGTTTTTATGTTTTAACTTAAATTGTGGCGGGAGTGACAAATTGAGCATCGGTATAAAATGTAATCGTAATATATTTACTATTCTGTGAATAAATATTTTTACCTAAAACTTATAGCCATATTCATAAAACATAAAGTAGCTTTAAAAAGGGTTATAAATTGAAAACATCAATTTATAAATCTGTTTAAACCATTTTAAAAATGAAGGTAGTTTCAGTAAACAACTTTTGTTTATGAATACTGGGGGTTTTGAAGCTTCATGTTGCTAATTTGTTAATATTTAAAAATAAATTTGCAAATTTCGAGATGGGGATTTTTTCCATAGTTATTAAGTGTAATTATTTTAGTCTTCTTAGGCGAAACCAAACAAGTCTAGTACATGACATACATATGTATTGAAAATATGTACATAAAAAGAATGCAATTTAACTTCGAAATACAATGGATAATGACATCCTACTTATGTTTATGGTATTTCTCACCCCAACCCCAAACTGGAAATTAATCTATGTGTATGTATTTTGCGTTAACATTATAAAAAGATTTTATTTAATAAATTCAACAAACCCATCAAGATGTAATTTTTCCGCTCTTCTTATTTTCATATTAGTTTTGTTATCTTTTAACCTCAGATTTAAATATCGAACTCACAAAAGGAAGCGCTGGAAATTTAAAAACCTTTGTAACCAGCGTTGCCACAAAATCTTTTTATTTTTTACCAAAATCACCGGAAAAAGTTACCAAATTCAACAAAAAATTACCAAACTTGTTTTATATGCAGAACTGTACAAACATACATATCGATGCCTTTCTGCACCAAAAAGAAAACAATTAAAAAAATTTCGATTACGTTATTTTGGCAGTTAGGGCTCGATATGTCTGTACATATCTATATCGGAAGATACCAAGCTTTTCGGGCAATAAGCGCCCCATTAACTTAAAATTTTTACGAAAGTTTGTTGAATTTTTAAAATATTGAACAAAGTTTGAAATTTTAATTTTTTGGAGTTCTGTTAAAGAAAGAACAATATTTTTATAACCAAACTAAAATTACAAAAAAATAAAATGTTAAAATTATCAAAATATGGTGCGGTCATAATTTTTTCGACCACTGTATGTAAACAAGTGACAAGAAAATATATCAAATATTCAACGCTTGAAGCTTTCGACTCACACATAGACAGAGTGAAGTCCCCCGCTGAATGCCTCAGGTTTTTGAACGAGAACATACATATTTACGTAGAATTCTACACATATATATGGTTGCCGGGTACACCGGAAAATTGATGGTAATTGAAAAGCTGTCGAACTGACGGGGAAAGGTAGGACCACCCAAAACCTTCCAGGAAAGGACAAGGTGGATATACTTAGCAATAGCCACTTTCAAGCGGTTTGTTAAAGAATACACCATTCTAGTAGCCAAGGAACGCTGGAACAACTTTCGCCTTGCGAAACTTTCAGGATTACCTGGTATTTCTATAAAAGGAAACGCTTATGGACCATTTACTAATGTGGAATCAGAACCAATATTGACCTATTTGACATGTAAGACCGAATCGAAAAAGTTACCAAATTGAAAAATAAATTACCAAATTACCGAACTTTATAAATAAAGAAAAAAATTACCAATTTTGGTTAAAAAGTACCAAAGCGGTAACGCTGTTTGTAACGTCTTCCTGGAAGTGGTATTTTGTATTTTTGCAGCTTCCAAATACGCAACTCATTTTTCCTTTTGTTATTTTACAAAATTGTTTTGTTTTTTTGCTATGTCTAGTTTATTTCAGAAAAAATTTATTATAATTTTCAATCTGGTAACTAGATATTGATGAAAATTACAAAATCCTAGCAAAAGTCAAATGGCTAAAATGGCTGCTAATGTCATTAAGTGAAACTACCTTCTTTTTTCTACCACGCTTTATTTCTTAAGAACAAGACCATTAACAAATACGAAAAATTCAAATAAAAGGACGTTCAAGAAATTAAAAAGAAATTTTCTTCTATCAAAATTTCTTAAATTACCTCTCAAGAAATATATGCTCGTTTAGTAAGAAAATTTAGAGTAACGGTCAAGTAGGTACTTTTTCAAGCAGCAGAAATTATAAAAAATATTTGTCGTCATTTTTATTGACTGCAGTATTGTAAGTACAGAGTACAAAAAACTTCTGTTATATTTTATAACAAGGATTTTGTGGCTAAACAACAATGACCACATGCAATGAAATAAAGATTTTCGCGCTCATTTTTATACCTTTCATGAGCATGAAATGGTATTATAACTTTGGTCCGATGTTTGTAAGTACCAGAACAAAAAGAGATAGACCCATTAAAATGTATACTTATATGATGAGAACGTCGAGCTGAGTTGATATAGCCATGTCCGTCTGTCCGTCTGTCCGTCTGTCTGTCTGTCCGTCTGTTTGTATGCAATCTAGTCTCTCAGTTTTCGAGATATCCGCATCAAATTTAATTTAATTAGGTGGGTGTATTTTTATAATGTATTAATCATTTGTCGGAACCGGAAGAATCGGACCACTATAACATATAGCTCCCATACAACTGATTGTTCAGATATGAGATTTTTCGTTATAACTTCTTCATTTATGCAGCTACGAACGTGAAATTTTGCAGTACTTGCATCCGTTATCAACAGAATACTTACAGTGAAAATTACAAAGGTCGGGTCACTATAACCTATAGCTCCCATACAACTGATTGTTCAGATATGAGATTTTTCGTTATAACTTCTTCATTTATGCAGCTACGAACGTGAAATTTTGCAGTACTTGCATCCGTTATCAACAGAATACTTACAGTGAAAATTACAAAGAGTAAAATCCCATATCTGAACAATCAGATGTATGGAAGATATATGTTGTAGTC
>NW_016157808.1:133254-177401 GCF_001687245.7 Rhagoletis zephyria | reverse complement strand
GTAAAACTTCTTTATTTGAACAGCTAAAACCGATAAATTTCGTAAGATATTTTATAAATAATAATACAAAGTCTACTGAGAAAATCATCAAAATCTATGCTGTATAAGCTTTATCTCCTATAGCACTGATTGTTCAGATACCAGTTTTTGCCATATATGTCCTTTATGTAGGAAACTAAACCCAATAAATTGTCTTACCGGTTTACATACCGATCACATAGCAGTGAAAATCACTTAGATTGGTGCCATATAAGGTATATCTTCCATACATCTGATTGTTTAGATGCGATTTTTTATATAAGTATGTAACTCCTCTATCGATGTATGCAGATGTATTCAAAAGCAGTAATCTGTCAAAGTAAAATTTGCTGATGTTCATGAAAGGTATGAAGCCTTCGGCATAGCCGAAGACAGCGCTGCTCTTACTTGTTATTTATCTATATCAGTGGTGCACCCGGGAGTCTCCGGGAGCTACTCGATTTTCACATACAAGTCGTGTGTGCGCAGCTACCGAACTTATGCGCCGCTGGCACATGGTTGCCACAATTGGTAACTTTTTACCAAAATTGGTAACTTTTAAACGTTTTGGTAACTTGGTAACTTTTATTTCATTTTGGTAACTTTTGCAACTAAACATCTATCTGCATGACTAGAAAGAAATGAACTATGTTTTGAATGTGCGTAATTATAAAAACCCTTCGAGTTTCAGTGGCAGCACTACTGACACTTTTTCAAAATTACTTCGATTAAATTAGAGTCATCTCATATTCGAATACTGGAAATATTTGAATTACAGTGGCAGCACCAAGGGCTGCACTTTTAAAACAACTTTCGAATTTTTGCGATAAATTTTGAATTCTACCCGCTCACATTTTAATACTGGCCATCTGGCATTTTTGGTAAGGTCCATAAATCGTTCTTTAAACCTGCAAAACTGCAAAACGAGGAAAGATATAGTCAAATTAATAGCCACGATAACGGGACATTGGCCCATTGGTGAACATGCAGCTAGAATGGGCCTTCCGTATAACCCTCGGTGCCGTAGCCGTAATCTTGTGGGAAGTAAGGAAACGGTTCATCACTATCTTTGCGAGTGCCCAGCATTGGCACAAATAAGGCAGATCACACTCGGGAGTTTTTCCATCCAAAATCTTGGGGAAATTTCCAAATTCACCATTACTAACCTAAATAGATTCATCGGAAAATCCAAATGGTTTGACGAACCCAACGAATAATGAAAGCAGATAAAATCGGGGGTCCCAGAGAAAGCGTATCAAAATGGTCCTTTCAGCACTAATTGGGCCCTGGGAACATACCCAGGCGACGCTTCTACCAACCAACCAACCATAAATCGTTTTGATTATTCCGGAAAAAAATGTTGCGGGCTTTTTACCAGACCCATCTACCGACATGTATTTCGACACCTACCGACATATATTTCGACGTACAGTAAATTTAAAAAAAAAGTAAAAAAAAATGAGCAATTTTCGCAATTTACTCGAAATTTTGTACGAGTCAAACGACCGGTTAAAAGCACCCGCCACTTTTTTCGTGTGCCGGTGCTATTATTCCGTGAGTCTCAGGTCCAAGTATCGGCACATTCCGAACGAAAAATTATACTGAAAATGGCACAACGCCGAAACCGGTTTGTCTCCAAACTAAATTTGACGAGGGATGATGGAAAATCGTTCCACACTACATCACACTCCTACCCTGTCGGAAACACCAACAAAAAAAGCAAGAAAGTCTAAGTTCGGGTGGAGCCGAAACTTAAATACCCGGCGCAAGTATTAAATATACGTTTTTCACCTTTCCGAAAGCTACCGCTACATGCTAAGCAGGGGTGTATCAATTTTGAGTAAATTAGCGTCCTTAAATTTCGAAATATTGAAATTTTAAACATTTCTGAAATTTACCGTTATATGAAAAGCGGCCATAATTTTAGTCCGATTTCAATAATTTTCAACGTTTTGCTTTTATGTGGCACGCGCAATAGCCATACCGAGTTTGGTAGAAATTGGTGGAACGGTTACCGAGATACATATATGTGATCATAAGTGGGCGGTGCCACGCCCATTTTCCAAAATTTTTATATAAACTTATTTCTTGGTAAAGAATTTTTGCAAGCATCAATTTTGAATAAATTAGCTTTAATATTTACTGATTTATCGAAGATTTCGTATTTCTCTAAATTGCCGTTGTATGGGATGTGGGCGTGGTTGTTGTCCGATTTCGAAAATTTTCGGCCATTTCGTATTTTGTGCCAAGGCCAACACTGTGCTAAGTTTGGAAGAAATTGGTTCAGCGGTTACCAAGATATACACATGTAACCATAAGTAGGTGTGGCAATGCCCGTTTTCTAAAAATTTACAATATTCTTATTTCTCGTCTAAAACTTATTGTAAATATCAATTTTGAGTGAATAATCTTCAGTAGTTACTAAAATATCGCAGTTTTCGTACTTCTGAAAATTACCGTTATATGGGAGGTAGGCGTGGTTATTGTCCGATTTTACCCATTTTCAATACCATCCGTCCTACGCCAGGAAGAAGTGCACGTACCAAGTTTCGTTAAGATATCTCAATTTTTACTCGAGTTATCGTGTGCACAGACGGACGGACGGACAGACAGTCACCGCTAAATCGATTTCTCTTTTCATTCTGATCATTTGTGTATACATTTGTCTATACCTATCTCGATTCATTTTGCCTGTTACAAACAACCGTTATGTGAAGAAAGTTATAATACCCTTGTGCACAAGTGCGCTCGGGTATAAAAATGAGAATAACGGCATATGCAATAATTAATTGATAGAAAAATACTTTCTAATAAAAAAAACCATTATAATTGTCAATAGCATTTTCAATCTTGATAATTTATCAAGATAATAGATTTAAACTTCTGTGCTAGAACTGGTATAATATCATTATAAATAATCAAAAATTGACAAATTATAAAAATATTGAATTTATTAAGTGCGCAGAACCGGGCTGTAAGTATATACATATTGGTTATGAAATATAGCCGACCGCTGTGGTGTAGTGGTAAGCAGTGCGCGTTTCCACTCTGGTCAAAGCAACATCGCAAAAAATATAGAAAAAAGGTTTTTTCTTAACAGCGGTCGTCCCTCGGCAGGCAATGGCAAACCTCCGAGTGTATTTCTGCCATGAAAAACATCTTCTCATAAAAATCCAATCGCCGTTCGGAGTCGGCGTAAAACTGTAGGTCCCTCCGCTTTGTGTGACAACATCAAGGCGCACGACACAAATCGGAGGAGAAGCTCGGCCAAACACTCACATATGTGTAAGCGCCAACCTATTATATTATTATTATTCAGTATATTTTTTTCTCACTGAAGAAGTGGAGATTTTGGTAGTGAAGATTTGGTAACTTTTGGTAACTTTTCTTAAGAGATATTGGTAAAAAAAATGTTGGCGAGTGGCAACCATGCGCAGGCAGCCGGTCAGTTTGCGTTTGTACTTCATGCTGTAAGCATCACATGCGCGAGCTGTTTTGCTGAGTACACACATACAGATACAAAAATATTGCGCTTGTATTGGGAGCTCTGCCAACGCTGTGCACCACTGATCTACATACATAAATATTATTCTAAAACAAGACGCTTATTACCAGCGATCTACTATTATACATCAATTTAAAGTGCTCGATCTGAAACTTTGCAAAAACTTTTCAGATTTAAGATTCATTGAACCACTTTCTAAATATTTGCGTCGAAAGCTTTTACAATTTTTACATTGAGCAAAGCATTGCTATGTTCATTTCGATAGGCAGCGTCTCAGCGAGACACAAGAGAATGAAAAATTGTTCCATTTATTCGCTTTCGTCCGTTTTTGTTTCGTATCGAGCAATGCATTGCTACGTTCGTGCGAGTTAGGTAGGGATGCAAATCAAAAAAAATACATCGATGTTTTTTCGATTCGATACATCGAAATATAGCATGGATGGATATCGATGTATCGTATGAAAACATCGATATTTTCGATGCATCGAATGAAACAGTTTATTTCAATTAAAAATATACAACAAGAAAATGTAACAATCGTAACTTCGATAAATGTATAACTCACAATGAAATGTATTAGTTGATTTAAAGAGATTTTTTTTGTTCTTTTGAGAAGGCTTCGCAAAATTTTTGGAAGGTGCGGAAGTGGCGACAATTGTTAAATGTGTATAAGCATAATGAGATATTAGTGCGATTCATAAAACGTCGCAATGTGCCATTTTTGGCGAATTGGCAATGTTGCGAACAAAGGTGTATGAACGACCTAGCGCAACTCCGGATTGCAAATGTAAAATTTTTTAAAAGTGTCGCGCTTTAGAGAAAAAGTTTTTACAATTATATTTCGAAGCAGCCTTAACTGATCTACTTTTTCTTGAAGTATTTGAGACAATAAAAAAACATGTGTTTCGCGACTTTGACTTTGCAATGATTGCCAGCTCAAATACTATGGCAATGTCGCAATTTTGTCGCAAGAAAGTTCCCATACAAAAGTAATCAGCGTCATAAGGTGGCAAATGCGACATTTGAAACTACTTTGCGACGTTTCATGAATCCCATTAATATACTTAAAGTGTGCCAGCTAGCAATGACATTCTATTTCGGGACACTTATTTGGCAATTTATTATCATCATTTTTTTCTTCATTTGACTTTCATGTTAACCCGTTTGAGTGAGGAATCATGAAGTTTGTTGATTTGAGTAAAAAATAAAAAAAAACATGCCAATAAATTCTTGCCGCTTGTGCAAAAGCACACATAACGTTGCAGAACTGAGGTTTTCAGTCCATCGGGATAAGGATCTAAGCCGAAATCGGGCAGAGGTATGCAACAAAACCAAGGGTTAATGCCAGATTTGAAAAAAGCGAAAATTACGAAATTAAAATTTTGCTTTGAAATAAGCTTACATAAAACTGGCTGGCACCCTTTATATTATTTCACTATGCTGGTAAGCTATATATGTGAAACAATTTTGGAAATTGCTGTTTAAAATCTGGCCAAATTTCCAAATGGTTTTAGAGTGTCAATATCTTATCAATTAATATCGCATTGTAGATGGTATTTTGGCACTAAACGTTTTTACTAAAAAAGTAGCACTTTATTAGTGCAATAACATTTTGTATAATATTAATAGAATGCATGTATATTCTAATAGTGCATAAATAGTGAAAATCCACATTTAGAATACTTGCTAGAGTGAAGAGTTTGGAAGCATACAAAATTATTTTAGTACGTACACACAAAAGTCGATGCATCGAAAAAAATAAATGTATATCGGAAGGTCCAAAACATCGGTTTTATTCGATACATCGAATAGCAAACATCGATGTTTCCGATGCCTCGATGTTTTTTATGCATCTTGCTTTTGTCTCTGTACAGTGTAAATTTATTTTCAATTTTGTATATTTTTAAAAAGCTGGAAAACTTAAAATAAGTTCTGACAGACGAACTGAGAGAACGGTAACGTATTTTAAACTCTCCATATATATGCGTTTCAGAGAATCTTATTATTTCAGTTTTCTCTTGCGGGTTAGAGAACTCTCCCCGGACTCAAAAATTAAGATAAGCTTTTTGTACTGAAAATTTATAGTTAACTACCAATTCCGAGTAATTAATCAAAACCACTTGAAGGATCGATTAATTTTGGGTTCAAAAATTAAGCACTGTACGATAGTTAATAAAGATATGGTTAATATGTTGTACGTAAAAGAAAATGTTTACTATTGCGTCGATATCTACTGTCGTTTCTGAATATCCACAGGAGAATGTAGGAGTAGGAGAGTTGCACCTCATGACTTGATACTAAAAGTCGGAGCAGTTGTGATGTTAGTCCGCAACCTAAATATATACATATGAAGGGTTAGTTAATGGTCTCGCCTAATAGTTAAAGAACTACAATATAATTGTTTGGATGCCACAATACAAATATGTACATATAAAGGGTTAGTTAATGGACATGTGATTCACAAGCGAAATGAATTTTACTACCCCATATAAATTTACAGCCCAGCGACCCAAACATTTCCCTATGTATTTAAAGGCCGCCAATTCAAAATTATTGCACCGTTCACAATAACAATAAATATGTAAGGTCAGACCCTAACAAGGGGATCGCTTTACGCATGGCCAGCTATGTATACGTACTGAGTAGAGCATGATCTTGTCAAAATACCAAAGTTAAATTAGACCACGGAGCACGCCGAATTTCGGGGATTATTACTAGTTTCCTTTATTATAAAAAATAAACAATTTTAATCGCACACAAATATAGACGAAAAATAATAAAACCCAAAGATAGTACATTTTTTTAAATGAAATTAATGTAATTAAAAACTTAACTTAAAAATACATTGGGAATCTCTAGAAATAACCAACCCAGCAAACAATTAATAAGGAATTTGGCCCAAATAAAAGCATAAATTAAAAATCGGTGAGCAAAATCCGACGTGATAAAGCAAACAATAACAAACATGAAACAATTTTACCAACACATAAAATTTAAATATGATGAAGAAACTTGCTATACAATAAAACAATATAGCAAAAAGAAAAAAGTGGCGAAACAAAAAGAGAGATTAAAGTTTCTACTTCGACGCAAGGACTACGGTATCACCCCTCCACATTTACAGTGTAAGACGAAGAAACTCATTTACTGATTCAATCTAGATACAACCAAGCGAAATTATAAGGAAGCTGCTCAAAATTCTTAATTTAGAAATTAAAGAAACGAATATTAATATCAAAATTATAACAACTAATAAAAAACACACTGAAAATACATTAAGTAAGACGCTTGAAGAGGTAGACTACGAGAAAATAGCAGAAGGCCAAAAACATTTCTTTAGACAAATCTCCGAAAATACACGAAGAACTCACGAAAAGAAGCTTCAGCAGCAGATACAAAAAAACGTCGCAAAGTTTGGCATACGGGTCAACGAAGTGATTCATCAACAAAACAGACGTTTCAGTTCCGCAAGAGTCCCGTTGGTTACTTTCGCTAGGTGGGAAATTTGCACTACCTTTGTCACGGTAGTCCCAATACAAGTTATTGCCGACACAGGGACCAAATAATAATTGCCCATGCAGACAAAGGTAACAAGACATAATTATGACCGAAAAATTAGAGAATTGCTTAATGATAAATTAACGTATAAAACTATAAGAAATGATCCTACACAACAACTATTAAGGAAGAACAATATCATTATATATGACTTGTACAAACAGAAAATAATTAAAACAAAAATTCCAATTGACGTGCTCGGCAGCAAATGCACCAAGATTATATGGTATTCCTAAAATGTACCCTGTTATAAATTATCAAAATATATTGAAAACATCTTAAAGAATATAATATCGGACAAATACAACATAAATAACTCATACAAACTAAAGGAAAGTCTCCGAAGCCTAAAAATATAAGAAGATGAAGTTTTAATATCCTTCGACGTAATTTCCCTTTTTACAAACATCCCGATACATTTAGCAATACAGACTATCGTGAAAAAAATGGGAGAATTTGAAGAATCACACTAACATTTCTAAAAGACAATTCCAGACGATGCTCGAATTTTGTTTACCCGATAATAACTATTTCAAATACAACAACACATTTTACCAATAAGTTTATGGTATGCCTATGGGAAATCCACTATCTCCAATAGTAGCAGATATCGTGTTGGACAAAATAATTGACGACAGCCAAGCTGAATTAAAGCAAAATAATATACATGTCAAATATATAACCAAGTATGTAGATGATGTATTTGCAATAATAAAATCGAAGGACGCTGAGTATATATTAACAACATTAAACGCACAGCATACGAAGATAAAATTTACTGCAGAGAAGGAAGCAAACAACAAAATAGCATTTCTGGACGTCGAAATACATAAGCGTCAAAATGACATCAAATTCAATTGGTACACTCGATCGCATCGGGTAGAATAATAAATTTCCACTCAAACCATCCATGGAAGAAAAAAATCAACACAGCCACTAGCCTGATGAGAAAAATACACATACTTAGTGACGAAGAATTTATAGAAGACAACAACAAGAAAATAAAAACTATACTCGAGAAAAATAGCTACCCTAGAAAAATTCGCACCTCAAATAACAACAGAAAAGAAACCGTAGAAAATATAAACAATAAACATATTGGATAACATACATACCGGGATTAACAAACAATCAAGCTCTTAGAAAAATCATTAAAAATTATAACATTATTTATTCTCACAAACCATACAACACGCTGAACAGAATACTTACGAAAAATAAAGACAAAATTGAAAAAGAGCAACAACACAATTTCGTGTACGAAATAATGTGCAAAGGCAAAGAAAATGAAAGTTGTACCAAGTGCTACATGGGCACGACAAAACGAGCGTTGGGTATAAAGGATCAACGAACATAAGGCGGATGAGAGAAATAAGAAAATGACAACAGCCCTGGCTCAAAACCTCACGACTTTCAAGCACACAGCTGACTTCGCGAATACGAGGATTCTAGACGTAGAAAGAGGAGAAAGAAGGAGAATAACATTGGAAAGTCTACGTATACAACAAAAACTGGACAACGCGATGAACTTCAAAGAAGATGTGGACAAAACAAATAACGCCTACACAGCTGTGATTAAACACGTATATAAATAAGAGCGACGAAGAGTTTTATGTATACATAAATATATTAATATAGTCATAGAATGTACATTCGCCTGTGACATTTATTTGTGTAATTATTTAATTTAATGTGAGTTGAAAAAATGTTGCGTTGAAACGCGTAGGAGGGAAAAAAGAAGTCAATCTTTCGTTTTTCTTCTTATCGGCCGAGGCTCCAACCCAACAAAGAATTAATGAGGAATTTGGCAATGTTCTAACATAAAAACTACTATTAAAAACAGTTGAAAAACTGCGAAAAAAATGTTTGCAGAGGGATATATTCCACCGAAAATGACAAGAAAATATATTTTCACGAGGACTTTATTTTAAACGAATCAGCGCAAGTTTTGTCTCAATGTAATAGTCTTAGCCGGAGGTATCTATAAGGTTAGAGCTCGATATAGTCATGTGAAAAACAAATTAGGACACGACATTTTGACCAGTTTTGGCTATATTTCTTTTGTAGGTTCAATTTTTTTTTTTTTATAAAAACATAGCCCATTATCTAACAAAAACCGTATAAGTCGAAGTTTCAAACTTTGTAGAAAAGCAGGAAAATTTTTACAACAACAAACTTTTTTTGGGAGTTTCTAAGTATGCAGATTTATAGCCTACTAGACCGTTCTCACCCGCTTCGCTAAGTGTATGAAATTTCTACGAGCTACTTTAGGTGTAATTTATTTTCATTAAACTCTACATACTTGAAATATGCGAAAATCAGGAGACTTAAAATTTTTTAAATTACTTCAAAATATTTGCAAACTAAAACTTACATCTCTTTCTTGTGATAATTTTTCATACTTATGAACATGTAGTTTAGAAATGAAGCCATTTCAAAATCATTTCGATTGGTACCCATATGTTAATAATTCATTGAAATGATTGAAAATATTGAATTTTACTTTTTAAACCGTTGATCCCTATAATTGAAGTCCAATTTGAATTTTCAAACATGTGGAGTCCCTGCTGCTTAGAAATAAAGCCTTTTCAAAGCCTTCGGATTAAAACCTAGATTCTAATAACTCATTAAACTTATAATATAATTGTATTTGAATTTATATTTAACACTGGTGGCAACCCTCTTCAAAAACCTCGGAAAACTCTACATGTTCAAGCTGAACATTTCTAATTTAAACTCGACTTTTAAAACAGGTGGCAACCGTCTTCGAAATATTTTCCTATTAAAACTCTATTAAATCCCTCTTTTCTGACGTCCATATTGTGATACACATTCCAATTATTAAATTCCTTTAATTCAAGAAGAATTAGATTTTTCAAACAGGTGGCAACCTAATACATGTAGTTTAGAAGAAATATCTTATCAGAAATCTTTCGATTGATACCCATATTGTAGTAATTCATTTAAATTAAATGAATTTAATTTTTAAACGGGTGGCAACGCTTGCACAACCCCTCAGTAATATTTTAAATATTCAATCTGAAGGTTTCATAGCAATCTTTCATTTGACCTTTCCAAAATACTTTCAAAATACAATCCTCTAATCCTCTTGTCATTCATTCCTTAATATAATTTTCAAATAAATAATTCCCTTCAGTCAAGTCGAATTTGATTTTTTAAACAGGTGGCAGCCGTCCTCCATGAGTATGCAATTGATTTTATATACATACATATGTTCCTGTACTCTATCAAAAATATTTTCTGAGATATGATAAGCGGTATGAAAATTCCGTTTTATGGGAGGCATGGCACCTCGTATAATCGAGATTGAAGTTGGGCTAAATGGCACCAGTGCACAGTGCACTGCAGTGTACAAAATTTAATGGGCATCGGTTGAGTAGTTAAAGCGTGAAAGCGTAACAAATAAACAAACGCACTTTCGAATTTATAATGTTATTTATTAAGGATTAAATGCCAGATTAAGGAACTGCAAATTTCAATTGGTTAAGAATTCGCGTTGATTTTTCATATTTTTTTGCTGACGGGTTCAGCCATAATAATAACACCATCCCCCAAAAAAAAGTTATCAAAAATCAACGCGAATTCTTAGCCAATTTAGACTTTTACTTTCTTAGCTATAATTTAATTGGGTATAAAACTGCCAACTAGAATTATCTCAAAATTCTTATTAAAAAGTTTGTAGTAAAGTTTTATCGAATTTTCTTAATTGTTCTACAAAGTTTGAAATTTCGACATGTATGGTTTATGTAAGATAATGAGCTATTATTTTTAAAGCTTAATAAACACTAAACAAACAAAAGAAAAATAGTAAAAGCTGGTCAAAATGGCATACCCCTATTATTTTTCACATGCCTGCATGTATTCAACGTCGCAAACGGTCTTGCGTGCAAAGCAAAACTGCAGAGGCGCTGAATTTGTGTTCATGAATAAACTATGAGCCCAGTGCACGGACTTCAAAAAAATTAAAAGTGGTAGATTTTACACACAAAAATTGGTTGAAGTTGGTAGATTTTTTTAAAAGAAAAAATATTATATAGTTTTTACTCATATAGGACAAATGAAGGCGAATTCAGGTAAGGTATGGCGTTTTCGTTTCTACAAAAAATATTGCCTTCTCATCGCCCTTTTCTTAGTGTTTGTGCGTAGAGGGCAAAGAGAATGTTGCATTTTTCGGTAGAAACGAAATCGGCAGTAGTTTTATATGGGCAGCTGCATTTTCGCCTCGGTGATTCTTATTGTTAAAATTATGTATTTGTTGTAATTCTTATTGCCATTACCTACGCGTAAAATTTTTTAGTGGCATTTTTGTTTTCCAACTTCCGCTGTCACCTTATATGAATTCTCCTTGGAATAAATCGTATTTTTTATAAAACAACAAAAAATTTATTTTACGTCAAGAAAACTTTAAAGAAAAACGTATACATGCAACTGGGCCCGAATGAAACACGATTCGAATCGAATGAAATAAGATGACAGCTGTTTGCCTTAAATACATTTTAAGTTGAAAAAGCAAACTCGATACCAAATGCCGTAATCTCAAAAAGAACTTTCGATTCGAATTTCATTCGATCACGGATGCCTTGATTCTACATTAAAAAAAAAAAAAACAATTACTCTGCACTACAAAATTATTTGATTAAAATTAGTTTTGAAATGCTTGAAATTTGCAACCCATTCATTTGGCAAACTCCCACACAAACGTATTGCAAACGAAAAATATTTCCATAAACAGCTGATAGAGATGCAATTTCACTTTTAAATTGGCCATGGTTACAGTTAACTTTACATATTTATTTTAGCTGTGTGGACGATGACAAAATACGTATACACTGCGTTCATTTAAATCTTTTTGCTTTATTTCCGGAAAATGTTGGTAGATTTTTAGCCTTTGTTGGTAAAAATGGTAGAAAATAAAATACAGCTAAAAAGTTGGTAGATCTACCAATAAAGTGGTAAAGTCGGTAAGGTCCGTGCACTGTATGAGCCACTTAACTCATCTTGCGGTATACAATGAATCTCTCAAACAATTGCATAAAGAGAAGCAAGCCAAGCCAAGTGGAAGCGATCAGCGATTGTGAAAGATATTCATGCTCACTAGTTTACAACGGTGTTGCCGTTTTAGCCCTTTGGTGGCTAGATTTAGCTACCACATACTTTTTTGGCCACATAAATTTAAAATTGCCCCTAGCCATTTTTTAGCCCTTTTTAGAATTTATTCATACTTGGCATGAAAAAGTTGTATATGCTTAAGAGATGAATTTTGAAACTAAGAAAGACTGATATATAAACATATATGTATTGTATGTTCCTTACGCTTTCATCCATACATATTGTAAAAGTGTTGGAGATGTTAACTTATCTGTTAACGATTTAACTATAGTTTAAAATAGATAAGTTCACGGCCCTTAATATGCTAAATCTGTTAAATGACCCATCAAGTCGATTGACCGTGTATGTTCTTGTGGTGTGATTGTATCAGCATGCTGGTGTCGTTAGTGGTGAAATTAGCTCAATTTTCTAAGTGAAAAATATTTTGGCGGAAAGTTCTTGCACTATATGAGTCAAAGCCGTGTTTGCGGAAGATTACGTTCACGATATTGCAGTTGTGAATTACAAAAAAAAAAAAAAAAACAATGTTTAACAAAATGCTAGAAAAATTATGAAATTTCGGCTCTTATCATTTCGAACCTCATTTGTAAAGAAATAAATATTGTACCAGCATGCTGGTAAGTTATATGCTTCCAGCCTGATGGTACAATCACTTGATGGAACCAGCAAGCTGGTGTCGTATATTTCCCCTTTTATACAAAAAGGTTTTTGGTTGGATAAAATATTAGCTTTTCTCCAAAGTTCATTGTTTTTATATACCATAACTTATTGAAAATGTTTACGTGTATACTTATATATGTATATGTAAGTAAAAAATTTTAGCTACCATTTTTAGCCACAACAACTTTTTTATCTCCTTTTTAGGCCTTTTTTAAAGGAATTTGGCTACCACTAAAAATTATGCGCGACAACACTGGTTTACAAGCAAGCCAAGCAATTGTGAGAGAGTAACGTTTTTTAGTGAGAGCAAGTTTGAGTGAACAATGGGGTGATTCATGAATTATGAGCATGTGAGCATATTCATAAGCTGAGCTATTCACTGCCGAACTCTGGTACGATTTGCTTGAAATTTTCGTACGTAGGTAGGTTTATTCCTAGACTAGCACATAGGATCCTCTTTTTTTGATAGGTGGACAAGATACGGATCTATTCCAAAAAATCATCGTTATGGTCCGATTTGCTGAAATTAGGCACGTAGGTTGCTTATTGCCTGGTTTAACATATAGGATACATTTTTCTGATCCTATAGTCCGATTTGCTTGACACGTATAGTGGCTATACATAGAATAGAATTGAATGATTGATTTACAGTTCAGAAGGTATCTTTACTAATTATATAAAGAGAAGTTCCTTATTTTCATAAGAGGTGATATCGCCAACCGATTGTTTTGAAATTTTGGAGACATACTGCAGACATTCCAAGGATGGTTATAGGCTGATGATATTTTCGATGTATCAAGTGTGGCATCTTCCACACAAATCTAATTTTTCATATGGTGTATCTCTGGGTGTAAATGATTTCTTTGTGTTTGAGTGGGTTTCTGTATAATTTACGCTCTCTATTTAAAACGCCAGGTGGCACTGGAGTCGAGTTATTACTACAAATCGTATTTATTATCCCATTTGGCTCATATTCGAGATATATGTATTGGTAACGATAGGGGAAATTCTATAGCAAAAAAAGAGCTGCAAGGTGGCTCTGGAGTAGAGTTATTGCTAAAAGCGTTGGACCAAATGTTTCAATAATTAATTTTGGGCGAGACGAAGTTCGCCGGGTCTGCTAGTATATATTTATAAATAAATACTAACTGAGCAAGCAACGAAGACAATAACATTATTACTTTCTTGTTTGTTTTGTACTTAGTTTGCACTTGTTATATTTGGTTTTGATCTACCTCGAGAATTTTGTCTATATTTCACCACCCAGGTTATATTATATAAATCGATATACAGAAAAAGTGCGCAGACATGCCGCAACTCTTTTATTTCACGTACCGCAACTATAATATTCAAGGTATATAATACCTGAACCCGAAGGTTCCATTGCCGTTTTTGATTTATCTTTAAAGAAAACTTAGAAATTGCTTGGAAATACGAAATATTAAATCACGTTTATCACTTTCCACACATAAAAAGGAAAAAGCGACGACTTTAAGAGTATATTGCAAATATTTGATTACTATCCCATTTGGCTCATATTCGAAATATATGTATTGGTAACGGTAGGGGAAATTCTATTGCAAAAAAAATCTGCAAGGTGGCTCTAGAGTAGAGTTATTGGTGAAAGCGTTGGACCAAATGTTTCAATAATTAATTTTGGGCGAGACGAAGTTCGTCGGGTCTGCTAGTATATATTTATAAATAAATAGTAACTGAGCAAGCAACGAAGACAATAACGTTATTACTTTCTTCTTTGTTTTGTACTTAGTTTGCACTTGTTATATTTGTTTTGATCTACCTCGACAATTTTGTGTATATTTCACCAACCAGGTTATATTATACAAATCGATATACAGAAAAAGTGCGCAGACATGCCGCAACTTTTTTATTTCACATAATGCAACTATAATATTCAAGGTATATAACACCTGAACCCGAAGGTTCCATTGCCGTTTTTGATTTATCTTTAAAGAAAACTTAGAAACAGCTTGGAAATATGAAATATTAAATCACGTTTATCACTTTCCGCACATAAATAGGAAAAAGCGACGACTTTAAGAGTATATTGCAAGAAAACGGTAAATTATTTGGCAAATATTTGATTTTATGGTGATGTAGAATTTTATCTACTTTCATTTGGTACTAAAAACTTCTTGGTACTTTGAGATTCATTTTTTGAATTAATCCCCAATATCGACAACAATTACACTGTGCGACAGTTTGATTGAAAAGTATTGCACACACTGTTGATGGGATATTTAATTACCTTCAGTATCATAAAAAGAACTTCGACATTGACTAACTACATCCGGAGATAATGATAGTTTCCTGAAATCGCTTTTTTTCAAAACTCGAAGAACGGAAATTTAGCTATACATATCCCAAAACTGTTCTACTTTATTTACATTTGATTTCATATCCGGATTCAGGGGCATATTTTATATAAGAAATCACAGTCAAATACTATAGGTCAGCACATTTTCTTGAATTTGTAAAGCAGTGTAATTAATAATGCCTCTTTTTTCTTATTTCGTAGAGAAAATAGCAAAAAGTATCAAATTCACTCAAATTTAATATTTTTAATGCGCTGCAACAGCCAAATTTTGATCGCCAATATCTCTTAAAAGCGAGCTAACTTGGCAAAATTATTTTATGGTTTTGTTGCGCTGAGCCTTTCTTCAATAGAAAAATGCGTTGCACAGTGTAATCCGAGATTTGATGTGTAAATGGGAGGATTAACAAACACGGTTTGATTGAGATAATTTTTATATGTGAAAGTACTTTAGCTTCTAAACATTTTTTGCGAGGCCGTCAGCACCACGCCGCCACTATGTAATGGGGATGTTTCGAATGTCATATTTTTCACATTCTTGAATGCGAATACGAATTTTCGCTATGCGAATGTGCGAATGCGAATGCGAATTATCTCATAATCAACTTAAGTCATCGTTTTTATTAATTACACTGATTTACAGAAAAAATTTTCAATGGATGCCACTATCCAATATCGTATGTAGAATTGCTCGGTGATTCCGAAAATCGAGTTATTTTTTTTTTCTATGGATAAGTTTTCGAGATATTTGCAATTTACCGTTATTCAGCTTGAAACAAAAAGTGGTTCCACTTAATCACGTACATATATCTCACGAACAAATTTAACGATCTTAAAATGAGACACGTCAAATCAAAGCTAATAAAATTCTCCATAAAACATTTATACACATTAATTAATCATTCCAGTTGTTTTTATTTTTTAATAAGAAAATGAAAAAAATCAAACTTTAACAGAAGAAAAATTTTAAAAATAACAGGTTCTGTGCCAAATTTTTGCATTTGTGCTAAATTTATTTTTTAATAAGAAAATGAAAAAAATCAAACTTTAACAAAAGAAAAATTTAAAAAATAACAGGTTCTGTGCCATATTTGCGCTAAAGCCTGTTCTGTTACAAAAAAAATTCAAGTTACTAATGATGGAAGGCGAGGGATAAATAGAGAAGTAATGAGTGATCAAATGAAAATACACAAAGATTTTTTATATGAAAAATGAGCAGGAAAAAAAGTTATTCATACGCCACGTACACCTGAGTAACACGCTTCTCTGCTCATATTTCATACAAAAATATTTGAACATTTTCATTTGACCACTCATTACTTCTTTATTTATCCATCGCTTTTCTTCATTACTAACTTGATTTCTTTTGTAACAGAACAAGCTTTAGTACAAATGCAAAAATTTGGTACAGAACCTTATTATTTTTTAAATTTTTCTTCTTCTAAAGTTTCACTTTTTTATTTTTTTCATAAAAAAAAAAAATCTGGATTGATCAATTAATTTGTCAGAAACTATGAGTTCCTTTCGGAAAGTGATGTATATATGGCTTATGGAGAAATTTATTAGCTATGACTTGACGTATCTCATTTTAAGATTGTTGAATTGGTTCGTAAGATATATGTGATTAAGTGGAAGCATTTTTTGTTTTAAGCTGAATAGCGGTAAATTGCAAATATCTCGAAAACGTATCCATAAAAAAAATTAACTCGATTTTCGGAATCACCGAGCAATTCTACAGAGAAATTGGATAGTGGTGTCTAGAGAACTAAAATCAAACTAAAATTTGTGATCCAGTGTGATTAGAACATTGAACGAGTGCTTAACCTATACAGTGTTTTAATCTAGTAGTCAAAGTTCAAAAGGGGCATATTATATTTAAAAAAATAATAATTTTGCTGCCTTTTCTCTCATGAGGCTCCACTGAACAATTACTCACTTGGAACGTTGCCGGGTGGAGCGCTCAAATATTTGCGGGCCAGACCTGTCAATTTGTCGTACATATTTAAGTTTAGTTTTCCACCAATCGAGAGGATTTTCACCGAGATGAGCTTGTTTCTCTTTAAGATAGGCCTTCAATTGAGCTTTAATTTCACATTTTTTTAATGTCTCCTTCTCGCTGAAGGAATCTAAAATTATTTCTAGGTTACTTATAAGACTTTTAGGTTACTTGTAAGCTTGTTGCTTGATATATGTACATACTACTTAACCGTTTAGCGCCTGAAGCTAAAAGCCGGTTATTGTCCGCACCCTGGGTAGACAGACTTAGAGCCATTTTAACAATATTAGAGTGGACTCTCTGCCCATGTGCACATTCGCATTCGCAATACAGTCGTATCATTTGATGCGAATGCGAATGTGTAAAATGGTGCGAATCATTCGCATAACGAATGCGAATGCAAATATTCGCAACATCCCCGTAACGGTATGTTCACAGTCAGCCATCAATAAACATAAATTTATTATATGCATGTAGTATATGTATATGCATGGATACTTTTATGTATGCAAGTCTAAAGCACTTACTTTTGGTTTTTTGGCAAATGGTCCTGTACGCGCGTCTCGTACCGTCGCAATGTCAAGTATATCCATCTCGTTATTTTGGTCAATCCAATACAAGTAAAATCCTTTGGAATCCACACGCATAGTGACCGGTGTGCCNTCATACGCCACGTACACCTGAGTAACACGCTTCTCTGCTCATATTTCATACAAAAATATTTGAACATTTTCATTTGACCACTCATTACTTCTTTATTTATCCATCGCTTTTCTTCATTACTAACTTGATTTCTTTTGTAACAGAACAAGCTTTAGTACAAATGCAAAAATTTGGTACAGAACCTTATTATTTTTTAAATTTTTCTTCTTCTAAAGTTTCACTTTTTTATTTTTTTCATAAAAAAAAAAAATCTGGATTGATCAATTAATTTGTCAGAAACTATGAGTTCCTTTCGGAAAGTGATGTATATATGGCTTATGGAGAAATTTATTAGCTATGACTTGACGTATCTCATTTTAAGATTGTTGAATTGGTTCGTAAGATATATGTGATTAAGTGGAAGCATTTTTTGTTTTAAGCTGAATAGCGGTAAATTGCAAATATCTCGAAAACGTATCCATAAAAAAAATTAACTCGATTTTCGGAATCACCGAGCAATTCTACAGAGAAATTGGATAGTGGTGTCTAGAGAACTAAAATCAAACTAAAATTTGTGATCCAGTGTGATTAGAACATTGAACGAGTGCTTAACCTATACAGTGTTTTAATCTAGTAGTCAAAGTTCAAAAGGGGCATATTATATTTAAAAAAATAATAATTTTGCTGCCTTTTCTCTCATGAGGCTCCACTGAACAATTACTCACTTGGAACGTTGCCGGGTGGAGCGCTCAAATATTTGCGGGCCAGACCTGTCAATTTGTCGTACATATTTAAGTTTAGTTTTCCACCAATCGAGAGGATTTTCACCGAGATGAGCTTGTTTCTCTTTAAGATAGGCCTTCAATTGAGCTTTAATTTCACATTTTTTTAATGTCTCCTTCTCGCTGAAGGAATCTAAAATTATTTCTAGGTTACTTATAAGACTTTTAGGTTACTTGTAAGCTTGTTGCTTGATATATGTACATACTACTTAACCGTTTAGCGCCTGAAGCTAAAAGCCGGTTATTGTCCGCACCCTGGGTAGACAGACTTAGAGCCATTTTAACAATATTAGAGTGGACTCTCTGCCCATGTGCACATTCGCATTCGCAATACAGTCGTATCATTTGATGCGAATGCGAATGTGTAAAATGGTGCGAATCATTCGCATAACGAATGCGAATGCAAATATTCGCAACATCCCCGTAACGGTATGTTCACAGTCAGCCATCAATAAACATAAATTTATTATATGCATGTAGTATATGTATATGCATGGATACTTTTATGTATGCAAGTCTAAAGCACTTACTTTTGGTTTTTTGGCAAATGGTCCTGTACGCGCGTCTCGTACCGTCGCAATGTCAAGTATATCCATCTCGTTATTTTGGTCAATCCAATACAAGTAAAATCCTTTGGAATCCACACGCATAGTGACCGGTGTGCCCGTTCCAGAATCCTAGAATTAATTTAAGTATTAAGAAATGATTTCTAAAGCAAACAAAAAATTTCCTACAAAAATTTAAGTGAAGCGTATGTACATATAAAATATATATACCAAGGGCAAAACCGGTTATGGCCTTCGTAATAAAAATCATAAATTAATTGATAGTATTGTATTTCTAGTTTATCAAACATACATATTGTATTGTCAAAATTGGATTTATATTCTTCATCTTACATATTTTATGNCTCAAAACGTGAGGAATTTCGGGTGCGCTTGAGTATTTTTTGAGGAATTTCCCCCGATATATTTGCAGATAACAAATGCAACCATGTTTTACACAACAGAGTTGTTAAATCGCTTTGCAAATTTTTGAACAAAAAGCTTTCCTAAGTTTTGTAACGGGCGAAATGCACCAAACAAGCGGCTTGTCAAACCTTCTTTTCCAATTTCGCCACACACCATGCAAACATGACTCGTTCAAGCAAAGAATTTTAGTTTTCTTCCGGTTCACAATGTAAAAGCGTTTGGGTTTCTTCGATTTTTCTCTCTTGCATTCTCATTCGGTAAAAATTCCGTTGTGAATTGGGCGATTTTAACATGCACAACGTAAGCGGTTTGAACACATTTTGATTTTTTTTCACATTTCCCTCAAACGGCTTGTCAAACCTTCAAACACCCCCACACAACAGCTGTAAGCAAAGGGATATTTCGCTTGGTTTGTCAAGCCGCTTGTGTGGTGTTTTTCACTCTTAAGCACATCTGCATTTGCTGCTAAATATTCAAAATGTTATCGATAATTTTTTTCGTTCCATCGTTATATTTTCAACTTGTTTTGAACTTGCAAAATCTCGGTAACGAATGGAGACAACACGCAATCTTCGATCATAAGGATATTTATATTGATTCTTCATTAGATCCAGAAAATTATAGGAAAAAGGTTTTTGAATTAAAAGATTCTTCAGGTTCATATACATAAGTTTCACAATTTAAAAAATTATATCTGCATTGCTAATATAGCCCTTTTCTTATGTTTCAGTAGAACGTATATCTAGTAGTTTAAAAATGTGTAGGACCAGATTGAGCACTGATATAGTTGCAGCAAAATTATATACAAGGCATAAAAAATAACGGTGATACTTTGTTTAAAACGAACAAATTTACCAATTGAATTGGAGAATGTAATTAATTATACTAAGTACCTGTAAATAATATGCAGTACACAATATTCATATCTGTAATAGGAAAATTTTGAGTAATTTGTTCGCATTTTGAGGATTTTTCATTTGTTTTTGAGGAATTTGGTAATTTTTTTGTGGCAACACTGGTCATCATCAATACTTGTGTATCTGAAATCAATAAAAATATCTTCCACAAATGTTATATGGTAGGTGAATTGCGATTAAAAATTCCTGTTCGGACGTTCTAAAAATGGAACTCGTATCGAAGATGACTGATGATTTTTGCTAAATTCTGCGAATCTGCTAATGGTACAAAAAAATTATGTATGAATGGTTGTTAAAATAATAAGCAGCCATAACCAATGCGTCAACTTAAACTTCCTAACGATGTTTAGTAGCTGCCAAAAACTGTTCGAAGTTGTTCGGATGTTCCCGTTCGGACGTTCCGATTTTTTTCAACGGATAAAATTTTTTTGTTTAAGAATTTAAACACACTCGTTTTTTTTAATGCAAATATGGGGTTTTATTGTAAATAAATCTACATCCATATGAAGGCCTTAATTAACATTCGTTGAAGTAATTTCTTCGTCCAAGCAGACGTACATATCGACGCCTCCAAACCATACTATGCTAAGTCTGACTAAGTCTAAGCTGACATAGTATAGTATGGTTTGGAGGCGTCGATATGTACTATATATATATAGTGTTACTCACAAAATTGAATATACTGTTTGTTTTTGTTAATATTCGCAATGTTTTACATGCTAATTTTTTTTCATTTTTGTTTTGTATTGAAATATGTTTTAGCAAAACTCCACTTAAATCCAAATATGAAACTGTGTATAAAAATTATGAAAAATCTGCAAACCAACACGAATTTCTAAAAAAAAAATCAGGTATGTAGTTTTATAGTCCATTCAGTTTTAGTACAATAATGTGCAAATTTTAAATGCATAAACAATTCTCAAAAATCATCGCGAATTTTCAGACATTTGAAGTTTGCACTTTATTATACTAACACTGAATGGACTATAAAATTACATACATACCTGATTTTTTTTTTTTAATTGTTACGGTCGCTAAAGCGCTTGACGCGAACAATGTGTTCGCATCGCATATTAGTAATAGCGATAGCAACATATTACGAACGCAGTTCGCGTACCTGACAAAATGCTCGCTGTTGTGAGATCGCATAAAATGTGCCTGTCACCCGTGGTCGGCTAACTTCATGAAAAAGAAAAATTCTTTCTTTTTGAAGACGGACAGCAGCGAGGTAACTTTAATTTATCGCATAATATCAGCCGAATCTCTAAGTAAACATTAAAGATATATACCCCGCCTGATTGGGGACAGTCGAGCGCGTCGAAGTTGGTAAAACTTTAATAAAGTATACGCGAATCAAAGAGTGTCAATCTCTAACACGGCGGACAATTGTTCAACTCTGCAAGCGAGCCTTTATTTGGCGACGAAAATCCTCGAGTCCAGTTCCAATACACACGTCGGCGGACGGTAGAGGCGGGACGCGAATCGAGCGGCCGAGAAGTCCAAGCTGTAGCTGCTTGGTGAGCAAAGGAGTCCCCACGTATGTATGCTTGTGTAGCTGTAGCGGAGCGGTGATATTTGCATCGTACATACACATCCTGCTAAACTGACTAGATATCCACCACGAAGGTGCCATCCATGTAGACCAGAAGACGCGGCTGTGCATGATAAATATTTAAGATAGGGTCGCGCCAAAGAGCAAGGACCGTGTTATATTAGCATAGCAAGGGCGATTGCAAACGGTGTCGAAGTCTGACCCGACTAAGGGCGAGTTCCGTAATACTTGTAGCAGATCGATTTCCATTTTAATAATAAGATAGAACAGATTTTGCATTTGTTGCACGCACAACAGGGGGGATTGAGTTAAGCGGGGAACTCGGATGAAGGGATGAGGGTGCAGTTGGGGCTAGTCACAAGAGCCAAGGCTGGCAATGGTTGTGGAGGGACGGATTGGCCGGCCTCATTCAGTTGGAGGCAAACCGAGACTTGTACGAAGGGGGGGGATCGACAGAGGACGAAGCGGGGGCAGACGAGTAGGGTTAGGGGATTTCTGGCATGCTTAAGGTCTGGCAAGTGCAATAAGGGTGGTATGATCACAGTCAGTGGTTCACAGAGCGGGTACGATTATTTTTTTCTATAGTTGCTGCGGCGTGCGAATTTGTGGGCAAATCTACCCACCCAACTCCGATGAGCTAGCGAGTGCATAACAGCAAGCGTACCCAGTTCCACAGCGAAATCGACGCAGCCGAGAAGGCAAGCAAGCAACATAGAAATGGCGCCAAGCGTGCGGCCCGAAAGGGGTTTCCTATGATACAGAAGAAGTTTTCAACAGCACTTGTCAGGGCATTAGCACGAAATGAAATCATTATAAGGGGGGAATAAAGTCCCTATGCAGCTCCGTTGACTATATCGGAGTAGACTGAATGTGTTAAGGGATGGTGAAAGGGATTTCTAGGCAAACAGGGGCCAGTACAAGGCATTTTAGGGCGGCTACAGTGCTGCAGGTTCAACGTTTACTCCGTGGTACTTGAGGTAGCTTTACGAGCGCCTTGTGCTGGATATCATTTTCTGGCACGGCCATCCCATATGGATGAGGGTCAAGTCCATGTGGATGTGGAGTATCAGTGACGGTGGGTTTTTAGACAGTGCAGGGAAGTTAGGGGGGCAGGTCAGAGCGTATATGGCGGCTACGGTTTTACAGTTTTGTCGTGAGTTGTAGTGATTGAGGCAGTCTTACACGCGCTTGAGCTGAAGATACCTGGCACGGCCATCCCATATGGATGAGGGTCAAGTCCATATGGCTGTGGAGTGTCAGTAACGAGGGGTCGCCTTTTGGGGCATATACGGACGACGAAAATTTGACAGAGGGTTTCACGAAGGGAGTGAATTCATCACATACAATTTTTGAGTCAATTTAAATTCACGCTAAGAAACAAACAAATACATAGTTGTGCACATAGACTTACATGCAAAATAAACGCGGTCTTTCTGTTTTAAATTAGTATGCCTAGGAAAGGTTTGCGTAGTGGTAGGAAGAAGCAAATGGGGGGCAAGAATAAAGATTCGAACGCGGTTACGGATAGGGATAGTAACGTGATTGTTGTTGAGCAGGAGAACGCTGAAATGGTGGGGGCAGTGGCAGGTAATAGTAGCGAAGTGACAGCCGAAACGGCACGCACCGGTCAGCGATATATTCCACTGGGTGAGATTCCGTCACCTGAAGTAACTGCATTAGACAAAATAAGCGAAGAATTGTTACAGAAGTTTGAAGCTATGTTTTTCCAATACCAGATAGACGTTAATCGAACATCCACGGAGGCCATTCACGAGGCAATGTCTAAGGTCCGTAGAGACGTACGTATCCTGGGGGATAGAGTTTCCGCGGTAGAGGAATACCGAAGCAATGAAAATTTTAATGAAGAATCGAGGTCGGGTGAGCTAGCACGGTCACGAAACGTGCACGGCGAGTGTAGGGAACGTAGCCCAGTGGCTGATCAAAGGTCACAAGCCCGTCGGCAATTGTTCACGGATTCGCCTAGCGATAACAACGATGTTATAAGAACTGACAAATTGAAGTTTAAAGTTATTAAAGACTGGGGGTTAAGGTACGCGGGTAGTTCTAAGTCGATACCAATCGAGAGGTTTCTCTTCCGGGTAGAGACACTGCAGAAGCGGCACAACATTTCTTCCGAGGACTTATATGCAAACTTTCATCTATTGTTGGAGAGAGCGGCACAGGAGTGGTTTTGGTTGTTCATGGAAGAGCACGCGGAGGAGAAGGAGGTAGGCTTCCCGGAGCTTCGGCGCGCGTTAATTAGCCAGTATCGCCATGCGGACTGTGACGAGGAGATACGCCAGGCGATGAATGAGCGTAAACAAGAATTCTCAGAAAGCTTCGACGAGTACTATGCGATCATAAAGGGTATGGCGTTCACGATGAAGGCTAAAATGCCCGAGCTCAGCTTAGTTAACCTGGTGAGACTAAACTTAAAATATAAGATCAAAAACTTGATATTTGGATGCCGCATTGAGACGCTGGGGCAATTGAAAGAGGAGTGCAGGCGTGCGGAGAAGCATTTGAAGGAGCAGGAACAGAAATTCCCTAGAAGGAAAAATATTGACGAAGTGGAGGCAATACCACCGGAGGACGGGGACGCTATTGAGGAAGTTTCGTTGGAGGCATTGGACGGTCGAGATCGGAGAGCATTTCAGAGGAAGGATTCGAAAAGGGCGGTTACGGATCAAAAAGCTGGTCAAGCTTGCAAGAGAGGAGACCTGAACGAGAAAGGGCTCTGCAACTCACGTTTTCACGATCTGGTGTGCTTCAAGTGTAACGAAGTGAAAGAGAAGTTCGCGCTATGTGACAAATGCAAGCAGGAAAACCAACTCAATGGCGGCAAGTCCGGGAAGGGCCGTCAGGACGATGCATTCCCGGAACCCAAACAGAGCCTATTGCTGTACTTAAGAATACTGCGTACGGCGATCTGAAGAGAATAGATACCCCGCGCAAGACGTTGGAAGAAAGGGAGGCTCAGTATCTAGAAGTAAGAAAACGAATTTTTGGAAATAAGTGCGAAACAATAAAATTAGGTAAGGTTAAGGAAAGTAACAGAAAGAAAATTGAAAAGTTGCGGAAGAAGGTTAAAGATAGGAAGCAAGTTAAATGCGCCATAGAGGCGACTATAATTCGTAGCGACGTGGACAGAAGACCTTATGCGGAGGTCGTCGTTAACGGTGTTGATATGAAGGGTTTGTTGGACAGTGGCGCTTCGGTTAGTTGTTTGGGAGGTGAGGCGATTAAGCTTATGCGGGCGGACAATGTAGAGTCCATGGATGAGGGGTTACGAACGGCGGATGGACAGGTTCAGGCGATTATTCCCAGGATGAAAGCGAAGGTTCAATGGCGACAGAAAACGGTTGACCTGATTTTGTATTTGGTGCCAAGTTTAAAGCAAAAGCTATACCTGGGCATAGATTTTTGTGAAGAGTTTGGGTTGATACCCGCGACTGTATCGGAGCTAAGCGTGGACGACAGCAATATGGTAGAACTGTCACCAGAACAGCGAATCAGATTGGAACATGTAAAGAGTTTGTTTCCGTGTTCGGCTAAACTGGGGCTAGGGAAAACGCATTTGATGGAGCACGTCATCCAGGTCTACGACGAAACCGTTCCCGTGAAGCAGCGCTACTATCCCTTGTCGCCAGTAAAACAAAAATGTGTATTTGAGGAGATAGACAGGATGTTAAAGCTTGGAGTCATCGAGGAAAGCGACAGTGCATGGAGCTCGCCAATAGTTCTGGTACAAAGGTCGGGGAAAAATAGATTGTGCGTGGATATGCGAAAGCTGAACGTGCGCACAAAGAAGGATGCTTATCCAACTCAGCATGTCGAAGGAATTCTCAGCCGGCTAAAAGATACCTTTTTTATAACGGGGCTGGACCTCAAGGATGCCTTTTGACAGATCCCCTTGGAGAAGGATTCTCGAGAAAAGACAGCCTCCACGGTTCCAGGCCGCCCGCTGTACCAATTTAAAGTTATGCCGTTCGGGCTTTGTAACGCCAGCCAGAGGTTATGTCGCTTAATGGACCGGGTGATTCCATCCAGACTCAGGGATAATGTTTTTATCTACATAGATGATTTGTTAGTTTTCTCCCCCGATTTTGACACGCATTTGCAGCACTTATCCGATATTGCTGAGTGTCTCTCAAAAGCCGGACTGACGATAAACGTTCGGAAATCAAAATTTTGTCAAAGAGAAATTTCATACTTAGGTTTCATCATAGGGCAGGGAGAGCTGCGAAGAGATCCCTCTAAAATAGAAGCTATGGTGCAGTTCCCAGTGCCAAAAACCGTTAAGCAACTTCGCCGCTTTATGGGACTAACGGGATGGTATCGGAGATGTATCCCAAACTTTGCCGGGATTACCGCACCGTTGACAGATTGCTTGAAGAAGAAGAGGGAGTTTTGTTTGACCGATGAAGCGATGGCTGCTTTCCACGAGCTAAAAAACGTTTTAGCCTCACCCAAGGTTCTCGTCAATCCGGATTTCAAAAAACATTTCTACGTGCAGTGCGCGCGTCCACCACAGGAATCGGCGGCGTTTTATTCCAGTTAGATGAACAGGGCAATGAGAGGCCGATTTCATACGTATCCAAAAAACTAAACTCAGCACAGAGGAACTACACAATCACGGAGCTGGAATGCTTGGCAGCTGTAGTAAGTGTGCAGAAGTTCCGGCCGTACATAGATGGATTGCAATTCACAGTAATAACGGATCACATGAGTTTGAATCAGCGTGATTTGCCGGGACGCTTGGCGCGCTGGAGTATTAAACTCCAGGGTTTAGATTTTGAAATAGTACACCGAGGTGGCTCAGAAAATGTGGCTCCAGACGTGCTGAGCCGCGTGCACATGGATGCTCTGGATAACAGCCTACTAACAGATATCTCATTGGATAGTCCGGAGTTCAAGTCGGAAAGCTACCATCGTCTAAAGCGTGCGGTTGAGGGTAATGCGGACAGGTTACCTGACGTAAAGATGAAGGACGGGGTAATATACAAGCGAACGCGTTTCAGAGGGGAAGATGAGATCGAGGATTCTGTATGGAAAATGTGGGTACCGGAAGGGTTGAGAGGAGGGTTGCTTGAAAGAATGCACAGTGGAACAGCGGCGGGACATGGAGGTGTGACAAAAACAGTTAATCGGCTTCGTAGTACATACTACTGGCCCGGAATGATTTCGGCTGTCAAAGAATTCGTCAGGAGCTGCGAGGTATGCAAGTGCTGCAAGGCCACGAACACGATAACACGATCGTTGATGGGGAATCGAATTGAGACCGAGAGGGTTTTCCAGAGGCTATATATTGATTTCTGTCGCCAAAGAGCAAGGACCGTGTTATATTAGCATAGCAAGGGCGATTGCAAACGGTGTCGAAGTCTGACCCGACTAAGGGCGAGTTCCATAATACTTGTAGCAGATCGATTTCCATTTTAATAATAAGATAGAACAGATTTTGCATTTGTTGCACGTACAACAGGATCTTATGAATATACAAGTAAAAGAATAATAATAGTAATAAGAATTTGCATTTGTTCAAGGGAATTCAACGCATACTTTCATGTGCATGTATGCTTTCAGTAATTAAGCAAGGTGTTTCCGAACAGGAATACAAACGTGCTAACGTTAGGCGCATAGAATAAGAGAAGCTTAGGTGAGCAAAAACGTTTAAGTTGAGCGAACGTAGTTGGTTCGCAGCCTAGCAGCCATCATACCAAGACGTCTTAGGTGTTAGGTTATTAGGTTTGATTTTCCGCGTACACCTGGAAGTAGGAGCGCCCGGTAGCTTTGCTTTTTCCATGCGTTGAACGTTATCCGTGCTAGATCTTACCTTGAAATGACAGAGGACGAAGCGGGGGCAGACGAGTAGGGTTAGGGGATTTCTGGCATGCTTAAGGTCTGGCAAGTGCAATAAGGGTGGTATGATCACAGTCAGTGGTTCACAGAGCGGGTACGATTATTTTTTTTCTATAGTTGCTGCGGCGTGCGAATTTGTGGGCAAATCTACCCACCCAACTCCGATGAGCTAGCGAGTGCATAACAGCAAGCGTACCCAGTTCCACAGCGAAATCGACGCAGCCGAGAAGGCAAGTAAGCAACAAAATTCTTGTTAAAAGGTTTGCAATTTTGCTGAAACTTTGCAGATTTTTCATAATATTCGTACACAGTTTCATACTTGGATTTAAACGGGGTTTGCTAAAATATAAGCCATATTTTAATACCAAATTAACAAAAAAGTTTTGCAAATACTAACAAAAAAAAAGCCATATACTCAATTTTGTGAGTAACAGTTCCTACATACATAGAACAATGTGAACAAACTTTATTTGAGGCGTTCGGACGTTTCGATTTTCAATATACTTACAATCGATAATCCTATAGCTTTCCGAAAAAAATTTATGCGACTGGCAAGATAACCAAAACTAGCTTTAGTATTAAAATTTTGACAAATGAAGTAAACGCTACGACTCTTTTTTTACATGTAAAGTATATTTTGCGTCCGAACGCTTGAAAAAAAGCACAACTTGGAATTTAACTTTGGACCGTTCCTAATATATTTTTACGTTGTTTTTGTTGTAAGGCTTACAGAACATAAGCTGTACTAATGGCCCTATTATGTATGGCGACTGGGGTCTAGTTGCTGGTCTAGTAGCCATGGCTACCACTATCGTAATTTGTATTATGTATAGCTATTAGTCTCAGTATATAGAAAAGCGCAGAAAACATCCGAATTTACTTTTTTAACATGAAGTTTTCCAAGTAATTGGCAACTTTGCTCCAATGTGTTGAAAAATTTACATGTGTGAACAAATAACAAAATCGTCGATAGCGGGAAACAGAAAATTCCTCTACTAGACTCAGTAGCCGACAGTCAGTAGCCAGTAGCCATACGTAATGCGAATGTAAGTATATGGTTGCCCATCCACTATCAGTCGCCATACACAATAGGGCCATAAATTTCCGAATAGATTTCCAATTCTTTTTAATCGTGTGCTACAATTATGAAGGATTTCTGGAAGCTACGTTTCTCCGAAAAAAAAGAATAATTAAAAGTGAAGTTGGAAAGCCGCAAATATCTTGAAATGGAATGGACCAATTACTCCAATATTTTGGTGGATGAAAGACAAAATATGTAGTTATCGATTGGCATCTATAAACTTTGTCCAGGTGTTGGTTTGTTTTTGGTGTTGGTTGACACTTTTCAAGAAACACCCATATGTATGTACGTAAGGTATATTAAAATGTAATTTCGACACAGCACATTTAAAATTCATTAGTGGTATTCACCAAAGTGAGCAAGTGGCCATGCAACAACTGTTGACAACAAATTGGTGAATACCACTATTGTAAACTGGTTTGAGATCGTTAATACAAAAGTCATTTTATACATACACTTGTGATCAGCTGATTAAGTCATCAACATACTGATAGATTTTGGTCGTTTTCTTTTGTTTATTTATTGTTTATTATTTTTCCATAAAAGCCTAGCTCATTATATAACAAACACAGTAGTGGTATTCACCAAAGTGAGCAAGTGGCCTGCAGTTTGGCAAAAGAGCAAAATGTAAAATAATGCAAAAATTATAAAAAATTTGCAAAGTTTTCAACTTTTTATTCAGATTTTTTTGAGAATGCAGTTCGATAGCTCATTAAATTCCAAGGTAATAATGTGCAAGTTTTAAGTTGCTAAAGAATCGCGTTGATTTTTAATAATTTTGTTTTCTTGTAGTCATTTGGTTAGGTGGTCGTTGTCGAAAATGCTAAATTACGTTCCGCTAAGACGGAACGAGCAATATTTCAGCGCAATGCGCGTGCGTTTGGTTTGCATCATATTTAAGTAATATATGTCCACAGAATAAATATCTTTTGAGGCACTTGCTGCAAAAAACAAAGCTTGTAAAAATTTATTAAGAAAATAATTCAAAGTCAGTTCTACTTACAAGATTTAGTAACATATTTGCCGAAAGTGTGAGCGTAAGTACTTACTCTACAAGCAAATAGTACACTATACATGGAATATATTGTGCATTGAAAAAAATTACTGAGACGTTAAAGAACGTCATTTTTTACACAAAAAACGTCCAAACGTCAACAGGATACAAAAAACGTCCAAATGACGTTAAAAACATCAACCTGGCAACGCTGCCTGGCACTCTGGCAAAACAGCAGATGAGCTCAAGCAACGACTGTTGACAACAATTTGGTGAATACCACTATTGGTAACTGGTTTGAGATCGTTAATATAAGACGTGTTTTCGTATTCTCCAGAAAAAAATATCCCGTAACTTGCCAGTAACAAAATTTCGGAGAGTAAGCCAATATTTACTCCCGATGAGTGATTCTACACGGCAACCCTGGAGGTCGCATGTAAAGTTAACTTGTTTCACTCTTTTTTCGCAAAATTAGAAAACGGACTTTTATTAATAGAGGATAATTTTTCGCCGAAAAACGCTGACGAGTGATCCCGACGAGTAATTCCTCTTATCATGGAACTAGCTGAGCTATCTCAAGGTTGCTGAGTGCCGGAGCACCTCGACATTATATTGTATTGTTGCAGTTTTGAGTTCAAGCAACAACAACAGGTACACAAGACAGTTTGACAACAACTGCCTTTGCTAATTTAATAATGTCGAATGCTGCAAAACGTACTCGTTCATCCAGCATGACCCCACCAAAGCAAAGAACACCACAAACGCAAAGGACGCCGCGCTTATCCGGTTATGGAGCAACTCCTAAGCGATTGCTACAACTGATTGACTCGCGCCTTAATAAACAGACCGAACTTCTTTTGCAAAAGATTGAGGACGCTGGTAAACAGATATTAAACAACATTGAAGACCGGCTTTCCGAGCTAAAGCGAGATATCACAGCCGTCGCCCAAAGAGTAACTAACCTTGAAAATAGCCCTGTGGGGAAAATCTCTAGTTCTGAACTGGTGCGCTTCTAGTACATTTAGACCCAGCACTGGTTCGCGATAAATCTCTTTTGCATGCTAGCAACTGGCGAATTTAACATGGCGATGTCCTAGGAAGTGTCAATTGCCCCCCGCTGCATCCCTTTTTCGATAGTTCCGAACTAGTCCTAAATTCTATAGTTGCGAACCAGTTCTGAAATCGACAGACGAAAGAAAAAAGTATCATAATTTTTAAATCTTTTTGGTTCTTCCGTGTGTGCGATTTTAAGTTATTTTGGAAGAAATGTGTTTTCAATCTGAAATTAAATTTATTTGAATGATTGCAAGAAATGTACGTTTACATACCTTTAGCTGTAGCTGAGTTTGCAGAGGTGCTCGCTGTTATTTCTTAGATTCCAGACGGTCCAAAGATGTTGAAATGTTACCACAAATTTTAGTTTTGTATTACCAAGCTATGAAAAAGTATCTGCGAGGCGCATAATAGAAGCGTATTTGAAAGAAAAAGCCGCCGAACACATATCTACATATGTAAAGTAAACTAGCCCCCCGCTGCATCCCTTATTCGATAGTTCCGAACTAGTTCTAAATTCGACAAATAAGATCTAGTTCGCTCTACATCCCTTTTTCTATAGTTCCGAACCATTTCTAAATTCGTCACTTTAGATATAGAATTCTAGAGAAAAAAACTGAAAAAATTAGTTTTTTAAAAGTACCACTTTTCGCCGATTTTGGACTGATGGGGATTTAGTTCCTATCGGGCTAGTTCCTTCTTGGCGATAAAGACCTAGTACGGAACTAGAAATTTGATTCACTAGTCCGCGGTTTCCCTGCAGGGAATATGTGTGAGGTGGAAGCACTAAAATCCGAGGTCAGTTACCTATTTAAAAGCAGCCGTCCCTAAGTTGGAAAACTCTTCAGTTTCATGCGACTTACGCATTGCAGGTATCCCGTACACTGAGAACGAAAATTTGTCACTTATTTTTAATAATATTTGCAACACTTTGAGCGTTAAATTGCCCACGTTTAATCAAATTCTGTGCTTGAAGCCATTACGCGATAATCAAAACACCGATGGAGCTATCGTGGTTAAGCTTACTTCAGCCTACGATAAAAACACTATACTGACGTCCGTCGCACAGTTTAGAAAGAAAGCCAATGGTCCTTTGCTCTTGAAACATGTGGGCTTTGATTCCATTGTGCCGTTTTATATCAATGAATGCTTAACAAAAACAAATTACAACATATTGAGCGCCGCGATACGCTACAAGAAGCAACATAAATTATACGCAGCATACTCTAGACCTTATATATGTTAAATGTAACAAAGGCAGTAATGCAGCTTTCATTGATTCGATTGACTCTCTGTTGTTGATAAATATAACTAATTTAGATATGAGTAGGATTATTTATTTTACTTTAATTATTTATATGTTTAGGTGTTTTTATATTTTTTGTAAAACTTGGTGGGTTTTTCTATACTCACTACAGATTGTTTTTGAAAAATTTTACACGATTTTTCTAAGTTGCTATATTCTTTACTTGGTTTTCTGTCATTGTAAAGCTCGAATTGCAGGAACTGCTTTCATTTATTAAAATTTTTTCAATACTTTTTTAAACGAATGACAAAATTTTTAATTCCAAAAACAATACTTCATGCATGGTTCGCACACTGGCCAAGCAAATGAACGGCTTAAAGATCTGTCACCTAAACGCTCAAAGTGTGGTTCGGAAAATTAACGAACTGAGGTTTATTTTTCACGACTCTGAAATTGATGTAATCTGCATTTCTGCAACATGGTTTGTTGCATCTATGCCAGATAGTTTATTTAAAATAGATGGCTACAAACTTTTTAGAGCTGACCGCAACTTGCACGCAGGCGGCACGGCTATTTATATTAAGGAGACCATCTCATGTAAAGAAAAACTTAAAAGTTCGTTGGATAGCGATACAGAGTATATATTTTTAGAAATCATGTCTGCTGGTGAAAATATTTTAGTTGGCTGTATCTATAGACCTAACAAAACAATTGATATCAGTCCCCTCCTGATCTGTCTGGAAGATTTGACACTGAGCTACAATAATGTAAAAGTAGCCGGGGGTTTCAACAGTGATATTCTAAAAGAGCGGAAGTTTATCATCAGTGTGGAGAGTCTTGGTCTTTTCTCAGTCAATAATAAATACCCAACTCACTTTACTAAAACAAATCAATCTTTATTGGATTTATTTTTGGTAAGCAACCAAAGTAAAATTAAGCTCTATGACCAAATATCAGCCTCTACTTTTTCTAAGCACGATATGATATTTCTTATTTATGACTTTCATCTACAAAAAAGTACTCCGGAAGTAATTACATATCGTGATTTTAAAAATATTGATTACATGCAACTGGAAAAGGAGGTTGATTCCAGGTTATATATAACTTTACTTCAGTCAGCGATCAAGTCACCTTTCTACAAAATCATGTAACGTATCTTTTTAATAAATCTGTGCAGCTAAAACAAAAATTATTAAAAACCGAACACAATCCTTGGATCAATCAAGATATTGAGGAATTAATTGAACGTCGCGATAAAGCATATAATCGATGGAAAAGGTATAAAACTAATGAACTGTACGACTCCTTTAAGGTTTTGAAAAACAATGTGCATCCAAAATAAAACGAGCGAAGAGTTCTTATTATCACCAAACATTTCATGAAGCTCTTAAACTTGGGCGCAGCTTAAAAATATAGGCATTGGACAATTTAAAAATTCTTCAGGTGATACTGTAGACCCGAACATACTTAATACAAATTTTATCAACACTTCAGAATGTGAAGCAGACGAAACAAGTTAGAATGAAGCAAAAAACGCGTTTAATGTTAATAAAGAGTTCAGCTTCACTTGTATTAGTCATCTTGACGTTTTGGAATGTTTGCTAAAGGTCAAATCCAATGCTGTTGGTTTGGATGACATCAACCCAGTTTTCTTAAAAGCACTTTTGCCCAAACTGTTACCTTATATAACTCACATATACAATACTGTACTTACTGCTAGTGTTTTCCCCGATAACTAGAAAATAGCAAAAATTATATCGCTTATGAAAGCAAACAAAGATTATCGTCCCATTGCCATCTTGCCTTTCCTGTCCAAAGGTCTTGAAAAAATTATGTACCAACAAATCTGCAAATTTTTATCTGAAAATAATCTATTGAGCGATGAACAATCAGGCTTTAGCCCTAGAAGAAGTTTTGTTACTGCACTAATTAGGGTCTCCGAAGACATTTGTGCTGCACTCGAAGACAATAAAATTACTTTTTTAACCTTATTGGACCATTCAAAGGCTTTTGATATGGTGAACCACAAATTGCTTTGTACTAAGCTCAAACAGCTGTATAACTTTTCACCATCGGCAGTCAATTTAATCTTTTCATATCTATCCACAAGAAAGCAGGCTGTTTACACGGACATTCTATCTGAATTTTAACCTTTAAATAAAGGCGTACCACAGGGCTCAATCCTAGGGCCATTGTTCTTTTCAATTGATATCAACGACTTACCGGACTTTTTAGACACCTGTAAGATACATATGTACGCGGATGATGTTCAACTTTATGCTAGCTGCTTACCGTCAGAGACTGAGTCTTTGCTAGATAAAATAAATAACAATCTTGACCATATTCATACTTGGGCTTCTAAAAATGGCTTGCTAATCAATCCAAAAAAATCTGTATGCCTTGTAGTACAAAAAAAAATCTTAGACACTGGACAAATGACGAAACTTAGCATTGATCGATCCGAAATTTCTTTTACTGAAACAGCTAAAAATTTAGGCATTATCTTTAACAAAACCCTCTCGTGGAATGATCACATTAACCAAAGGTGTGGTGTTGTTTACGGTATATTAAGATCGCTGTGGTCAACGCAATTTCTGGTTCCACTTAAAACTAGAATGCTTTTGGCGAAAACATATATATTGCCTACTTCGTTGTATGGATGTGAGCTATTTGCCAGCTCTGATTATTCAAGTCTAAATAAGCTCAGGCGTCTTTATAATAATGTTACTAGATATGTTTTTGGTTTGAAGAGAAGAGATCATGTGTCCGAGTATGCTAAACGTCTCTTTGGATTAACTTTTGAAAACCTCTTAAAACACAGAGTGATTACACTTCTGCATAAAATTTTATTTACATCGGAACCATCTTATCTTCATAAAGAAATTACCTTGGTTAGGTCAATGCGCGTGAGAAAAATAGTCCCACCCAGATATTCGCTGCTGGTGTCTAGTCGTCAGTTTTTCATAAATGCCATAAGTTTTTGGAATTCGTTGCCCCAAAGTTTAATAAATATTAGCAATGCTTCGCATTTCCGAGCTGCTCTACATCTTCACTACAAAATGGTATAAAATAATATGTTCAAATTTTTAACCACCAAATGGTTTTAAATAGAAGTTTTTTAAATTGTTTTAATTTAATTTAATTTATTAGTCCTATATATATTTTAATTGTTAATGTTATTTTTTATACACACATTTATACATTTATTTGCTTGTAATTATTTTATAATTTAATTAGAATTTCAACTCATCAACTTCAGAAGCAAAACTCGTTGTTTGGTACGTTAATGAGGTAATTATAATCTTGTGTACTAAAGTTGAATAATAAATAAACTATAACTATAACTATGAGTGAAATATGCAAGAAAGTACGAAAACGCAAAACCAGCAAGAATTTTCTAGTTTTATGAACAGCTAATTAATTTGTTATTTTCAGATGCAATTTTCTTAGAAAACTAGTATTTTCCATCTTATTATATATTTAAATAGGTTTATTTTGTCAATTGCAACTCTAAAAGTACCACAAAAAATTATTTTCTTAATATGAATTAAATTAAGCGTCATGCCATCAACTGCTTTTCTTACTAGCAAATAGTTGCTAGGAAACTTTATCCAGTAAAACTTGCAAGTTCAGCTGCTCTCTCAATTCCCCCTGTTTTGCTAGTTTCTTGCAAGTTTTTGCGTACGCAAGCGACATCCACTAAAAAACCAGTAAAAGTAGTACTGGATTTACTGGATAGTGCGTACGCGAACAGGGCTATACATACACTTGTAATCATCAACATTTTGATCGATTTTGGCTGTTTTTCTTCTGTTTATTTAATGTTTATTATTTTTTCATAAAAGCCTAGCTCATCATATAACTAACACTAAACTTTGTGCAAAAATTATAAAAAAACTGCAAATTTTCAACTAGACTTTCAAGTTTTTATTCGATAGCCCATTAAATACCAGGGTAATAATGTGCAAGTTTTAGTTGGTAAAGAATCGCCTTGATTTTTAATTTTTTTTTTTCTTGTAGCCATTGGGTTAGGGTGTTGGTTGTCGAAAATGCTAAATTACGTTCTGCTAAGAAGGAACATAGTGATTTTGCGAGCGTGCGTGTTGCAATAGATCACCTCTTCCTGATTTGGCTTTTAATATGCAATTGCAAACATTGTAATAAGCCTTGTAACCTCAACTGTTTACACAACCAGCCTTTGAAAGAAAGGCTGGAAAGAATAAATATGTTTTGAGGCACCTGCTGCAAAGATTTATTAAGAAAATAATTCAAAATCAGTTCTACTTACAAGATTTAGTAACAAATTTGCCGAAAGTATGAGCGTAAGTACTTACTTATAGTACGCTATACATTGAATATATTGTACATAGAGAAAAATCACTGGTAAGTTAAAAAAACGTAATTTCTTACACAAAAAACGTCCAAACATCAACAGGCATACAAATAACGTCTAAATGATGTTAACAACGTCAACCTGGCAACGCTGTTCACAATACGAGTAACTCATTGGTTTCACAAAAAACGCTCGCAACCAACGAACGATGGCGAAAGATCGAACGAACGCCGCTTGCAACGAAATCTTCTCTTTTGTAATCTTTACGAACACTCTTGCAAGCAATAAAGAGATCGTAAATGCTTTTGTTCGCAGAGCAACTTTATCAATCGCGAAAAATTGGAAGCACTCAATTTTTGGCCGCGATTGGTTGTGAGAAAGATCGTGTTTTGATCGTTCTCCGCATCCTGCTAAAAATCGATCTATCAAAAACTTCGATCAAAGTTTGATGATTTATTTGACATTGCTGCTCAAAATACATTAGAAACAAACAAAATAGTGGAAGATAAACTACTGGAAAAGCATAGGCAAAAAAGACAAAAGAGCCAAAGGGCGAAAAAAGAAAGAAGAAATGCGAAAAGAGAAAATCAAGAAGAAATTCATCGACAAAAATTTAAGTGTAATGAGGAATACATTATTAAATTGTTTTTGTAACAAATTATAGATTGCAATGAAATCATGGAATGGCAGAATAATGTGAGCGACGATGAAACTCATTTTCATGACGGCAACAGTAAAACTATCCATATGCAGATGTACCATGATTTGAACAAGTCAAAAGCTCAGATTTTTCAAAACCAGCTAAAAAATTGGGTCGAAGAAATATTATGACGCCGCGGTTAGTTGAAGCAATTGACAATGCTAAAGTAAGTGATGGAGTACCTATGCATATATTTATCGCAACCGCCGAAGCATTGGTTTACCGTGTAGAAGATCTCGTAATCAGCAGATCGAGTATTTAACGCACACGACGGGAAAGGAGTGAAAGAATCAAAGGAAATTTCAGGTAAATTTTCTGATAATGTAATTTAATTTCAGCTTTATTTAAATGTTTGTCATACGGAATTTATTTTTTCTTACAGTTAAACGCAATTGGATCGTTTATCATACGTTTGTCATACGGAATTTATTTTTTCTTACAGTTAAACGCAATTGGATCGTTTATCATACGTTTGTCATACGGAATTTATTTTTTCTTACAGTTAAACGCAATTGGATCGTTTATCATACGTTTGTCATACGGAATTTATTTTTTCTTACAGTTAAACGCAATTGGATCGTTTATAATTCATTATTATTATTTTTTCTTACAGTTAAACACAATTGGATCGTTTATAATTCATTGGGATGGGAAGATTTTGCCAGATCTTATTGGAAAAAACAAAGTCGATCGTATCGCAATTGTGAGTTACAATGGCAAAGCCAAATTCTTCGGCACACCAATAATAGCACACTCAACTGGTGAAAGTATGTTTATGAAAAATTCATGAAGTAGCATCTTGTGAACCAAGTTCAAGGTCCTTTGATACAACTGCGAGTAATACAGGCACTAAAGCGGGAGCTGCAGCTCTGTTGGAAAAAAACTGGTCGCAAATTAATGAGGTAGCCACGGTGCGTCTGAACCAGGATTAAATGAAAGGTTGCTGAACATTGGAAAGTCTTGCAAATTTTAAAATTATATTGTCTCTAGCTTCCAAAAATTCAAAAATGGCAATCATTCATAGATAATGGCTGCATTTCTTTATTCATTCTGAACGTTTGGAATAAGCTTTTTTGTTTATTTATTCTTTAGAACGTTCCTGTTGATATGTTGACGTATATTTCAAACGCATTCTGTTTATTCCGGCTGTGAAATGGGATTATCCGGAATGTTTAAAGAAACGCAGCCAGTATTTCGAGAAAAGTGACTTTGAAAACATGTATTCCATTTTTTATTTTATTTTATTAATTTTTATTTTTACAGTTATATTTGGGTACTATAGTATGTAGCACCAGTCCTCTCCAGACTATACAGAGCATCGCTCTTCCTGTGCCATTTTCCCAGTAGATAGACGGAGGCCTTAAAGACATGGATTAACACATCAGAGAAGCCAACCTAACGGAACAACCACTGAATAAGAACCAATTTACATATCAACCAGGCAAATCCATTTAAACTGTCATTAATAGCCTTACGTCGAAAAAGGCTCTGGAGTCTAAGAACATAGCCCTTTGTGCCTTGGGAGACACAAAAGAATCTAGTACAGCCACATGTTGCCCTTAAGGGGGTGTACTCTCTCCTCTCCTGTGGACTATGGTTACAGACCAAGAATGATAGAATACAAGATTGCGCCGATCAGAGAGAATTTTTGAGAATAACTTTTGTGTGACGTCACACTGGTGCAATTGCGAGAGCGGAATGCCAAAACGTGAGCAAGAATGGAAGAAGAAGAAAAAATGTTGCAAGGAAAACGTAAACAAGTTGCACAAGTGTGACGTCATGCAAACAACGATTCTGTCAAATTCGTTAAGAGAGGAATAGCGGTCCGAGATCGGCGCAACCTTTGTATTCTCTCAATCGTGGTTACAGACGAACTTCTCTGCATGGTGAACGATCCCGGCTTCGAAACACAAGGCTATGCAGACTATATGATGATCTGTGCAAAATGGCTGCATGGCGAAACGATCTCCATTACACAAAGACGATGTGGGACCAAAGGATTATCCATTTATCCTCCTAAAACTACTTTGGTTCCGTTTACCATGATAAAAATGCTAACCATAAAGGAATTTACTCTCGGCTGCACTAGAATAGCTCTTTCAAATGATACCAAATAGATGGGGGTGAGGCTGGATAAGACACTCACATGGAACTCACATTAAGACGCAACCGTAAACAAGGCGATGAGAGCCCTCGTCGCTTGCACGCGACTTTTTGGGAAAACTTGGGGACTCTGCCCCAAAGTGACCTACTGACCATTTAACACGGTTGTGAAGCCCATAGTCACATACACATTCTTGGCATGGTGGACTAAAACGACACAAAGAACTGCTAGTACAAAACTAAGCAAACTGCAACGAATGGTGCGCATTGGAATAACAGGTGCTATGCGGACCTGTCCTGCTGATGCACACAATGCTCTTGTGTGTATACCGCCCTTCCCAATCGTAATGGAGAGGGAGGTTATCCCTTCGGCACTGAGAATCCTAACTACTTCCGAATTAAAAACCGGAAACGTGACAGGTCACATGAAGGTCCTAATGAAATTCACAAATTACCCCATAATGCATATGAGGGACGCAGTAGCTCCTCAACCAGTCATTTCTAGGAATTTAAAGGTATCTATTACGGACCGAGCATACTGGAGTATAGGAAACTCTTGCACCAAACCAGGAGATGCAGATTGCTACACTGAAGGATCAAAACTTGAAGATGGAAAAACTGGAGCTGGTATATTTGGGTAAAATTTTAAAATATCGATAACAATGGACAGCTGCCCTACCATTTTCCAAGCGGAGATTCATGGGATAGAGATCTGTGACAGAGTCGTAGCTTCTAAAAACATCTGCATTATGTCGGACAGTCAGGCGGTCTTTCTAGCGCTAAAGTTCCACACTATAACATCAAAACTAGTGAACGACTGCCTCAGTACTCTAAGTGCTCTTAGAATCAAGAACACAATATTACTGGTCTGGGTGCTGGGGCATGAGGGTCACAATGGCAATGAACAGGCGGACCGGCTTGTAAAACACGTAGCTACCACAATATTAACCCTTTTGTGGGTTCACTAAAGCACACACAAGGGAGGTTAAGTGGGTGGACAAAAAATTCCATAGGCACTGGAGTGAATGTCTAGGGCAAAGACAAGCTAAGTGGTTCACCTGTCGCTCACAGGAACTTCAAAAAAGCTTTTAAATTTAGGCAGGCAGGACCTTCGAACTCTCACTGGGTACTTCACGGGACATTGTTCCCGGCGATATCACCTCAGTAAAATAAATCTTTCAGATACGAGCATCTGTTGGTGCTGTGAGATGGACGAAGAAACGCCAGAATAAATCCCTTATGAATGTGTTGCTCTCGCTAGACGTAGACTCGCTGACCTAGGTAGCATAAAACTTAGTCCATTCGAAATATGGAACAAAAAGCCCACGGAAGTGCTAGTCTATATTAAAATCCTTCACGTATAGGTACGGTGACCATATTTATGGGAGCCGAATACGGGACAAAAAACAGTTTTGCAATTTTTTTCCACAAAAACGTTATACCCTTTCCTCTGAGGCTCGCTATCTAGTTAGGTATAGGGTAATCAATACATTATTCCTATGTTTTTCCTTATGCTCCACCTGTGATTCTCTATAGAGTTGTGTACGTTTTTGTTGTTCCTGTTTTTGACTTATATATTACTTAATTTTAAACATTAACATATTGTAATTCTTTATTTTAAGTTATAGTTGTACTAAAAGAGATCATTGGGATCTTATTGTGCAAATGTTATATTTTACAATAAATGAAATGAAATAAAAAACTTACAGATCGTAATACGATGTTTCCACGTTTTGTAATTCGCTCTCTAAGTAATTCGTGAATTACCCTGTTTCCACGACACACATTAGTAATTCAATTAACAGCTCTACTTCTTGTTCTTGTTCTTCGCTATTTATTATTATTTTTGTGTACTGCAAATATCGAAGATGGACCAAAAATTTAAGCTATCATAAAAAATTTTAATTTATATAAAGAATATTTTATTGATTAATTTTCCAGCAGCTGGAAAAAGTGCCAGCAAGTAGAACCATGCCGGTGAAAACTTCGATATGTTTCCGATAAATATTAGAGAAGACACCGATTCGTTGGTCATTCGCATAAATGAGGTAATTCGCTCTCAAAATTTTGTATGGCGAATTACTTAATTCGAAAGGTAATTGGATGGCGAATGACGAATGGGAGAGCGAATTACGAATGAGAGAGCGAATTACGAAGCGTGTAAACGTCGTATAAAGTCGTCTTCAATGATCCTAGATGTATTAGCCCTGAAACATCACAAATTTGTAGGAACCTTTTCTCGAGATTTTTACCCCGCAAAATTTGTTTAACAAAAAAATCGTAAAATTTAAGGATAATAAAGTGCCATTTTGAAGTCGCTAAGACTTACAGTTAATTTCTGACAATTTTTTTATTGACGATGTTGCCCATTTTTTCCATACAAAGTAAGTATGTTCGACAATTTTTTTTAAAAGAGAAGCAAATGAGCAGCACTATATTATACTCAATTTTAATGAGGTACAAAACTACAAACCAAATTTTTGAGAGTTTGAAATTTTGGTGAAACATTGTAGAAATATTTGTTATAGTTTTTTGCACAAAGTTAGAAATTTTGTATTTGAATAACACAGTAAGAGGGGAGACCAGTCTGTTTGCAAGTGCATATCGTCGTGTAAAGTACAAAACCGCGTATCGCCATTCTGGAAAACAGCGTAACTAACATTTGCTGCCAAAAATTGGATTTGCTCACACAAGCTCTTGGCTCAATCCTTATCCATTCGTCCTGAATATACAAGCCAGAAACGCGATTGCTTTATAAAAAAGAGAACCATTTTTAAATGTTAGTGTTTTTACTCTCTAGAAAATAATTTATGCGCCTCACATACGCGGTTTCGCATTATCTTGATACGCGGTTTTGCATTTTGTTGATACGCGGTTTTGTACTTTAAACGACGATATGTATTTTAGGGATGTCGAAAAAACATCGATGCATCGAAAATATCGATGTTTTGCTTCGATGCATCGAAAATTGTCCATTCGAGGTATAAATTGAAAATTCAAAGAAAGCAAGATGCAGTTTTATAGCTCATAAAATTTTAGTACATGTAGTAAAGTACAAGTTTAAATTAATTCTTTTGCTGACCTGCACTTTGTTAGACTAAAATTTTATGAGCTATAAAACTGCATACCCAAAAATGTTCTACACACTCATATTAAAAAGTTAAAAATATTGATGAAAATTTGTTGAATTTTTCTTAATTTTATTTAAAGTTTGAAATATTGTTACATGGTTTTGGCAAAAGCATGACCAATATTTTTATAAAAAATAATAAAAACTGTTAACTTGAAAAACGTAAAGAAAAATTACATAAAAACAAGTAAAAAGTCAAAGTTCGGGTGGAGCCGAACATTAAATACCCGGCGCAAGTATTAAATAGAGTTTTTCATCTTTCTGATAACTACCGTTACATAATAAGGAGAGTGGTTTTACCCCTCTTTCTAAGAGTTTCGATAGTATGTTCAGTTACACCTTATGAGATAAACTTATATAGTTCCAAACTTCTATAATAATGCTACTTCTTTTCAAGGTTGTTAGTATCATATTAGAGTAAATTAGCGTCCTTAAATTTCGAAATATCGAAGTTTCACGAATTTATGAAATTTACCTTTATATGAAAAGTGATGTGTAGATATAAAGTTAGCGAAACAACATGAAGAAAAAAACGTCAGATATACCCATGAATTTGCTGTTTTTTTGCCGCTAATTACTTGTGCAAAAAATAATCTTGTAGCTCCTGTATTTTTTTAGACTCAAAGACAAAAGAGTAGGCTTTATGTCCAAGTTTGGCGTTTTTTTTGCCGTTCCAAGATGAGCTAGTTTATTTTTGAAAAAAAAAAATTTTTTTAATTAGAATTTTTTTTTTTGCATGTTTGCAATGTTCAATAATTTTTAGAAAAAAAGTATAATAATAAAATATAAAAGCAAAACCGGTTGATTTATGTACCACTTTGGAATTTAAACAAACAATAATCACCATGGTTAAAATTCAAAAAATTAAAAAGCTTCCTTATCACAATTAAACGACAAAATCAAAAACAGTTTTAGTGCACAAAACAAGCCAAATGGCAAATTATGTCATAAAAAAAATTAATCCTTTTTATTATTTTTAACCAATTTTTATACCGCTTTCCATGTCCTTAATTTTTTTATTTAATAAGGCTGTTTAAACAAAAAAATTAAACGATAAAATCAAAAACAGTTTTAATGCACAAAACAAGCCAAACGGCGAATTATGCATCAAGAAAATTAATTGTTTTATTATTTATGTGTTTGTTGTTTATTATTTTTAACCAATTTTCAAACCTTTTTCCAGGTCCCTATTTTTTTAATAAATCTGTTTAAACAAAAAAATAATAAACGACAAACTCAAAAACAGTTTCAATGCACAAAAGAACCCAAACGGAAAATTATGCACCAAAAAGATTTATTTCTTTTTGTAGCATAAAAACTTATACATATAATAATAATAATATCCCAACGGTTTTTACCCTCCATTCCCGCCCATCCGCACGAGGGGCGCAGTCCGCATGACGTACGGAACCAGTATTTTCAATTTTTGCGCCAAGTCACGATAGGCAGGAGTTTGTTAAGTGTCGAGATCTAAAACTGCTACAGAACTAAATTCATCAGCCGATTGTATGTCTTTATTTTAATGAAAAGCGGATCTGATATATCAAATGTGCTGGAATGAGAGTTAAAATCCTGGCATAAGCAA
>NW_016157808.1:132175-133229 GCF_001687245.7 Rhagoletis zephyria | reverse complement strand
TAGCCTTGTTGACTGTCACATTAATATGAAGATTAAAATTAAGCTTAGGATCCATTGTGATACCAAGGTCCACAAAATTGTATACCTGTTCCAGGTTATGGTTACCTATTGTATAAGAAGTGGGATGAACAGCTCTTCGCTCATAACTTTACATTTCTTAAGATTTAGATGCATAAGTTTTACTTGACACCAGTAGGCCATGCTGTCTAAGTCTGATTGTAGCAAAGACCTTCTATTAATTGAAACGTACGATTTATAAAGCTTTACAGCATCTGCATTAGGGCGATTAATTGATTACTCAAAATTTTAATTAATCATAAAGTAAATAACTCAATTATTCGATTAATTGGAAATTATGATTACTCAAAAGTTCAGTTACTCGAGTAATCAAGATTTTTGATTAACCAAAAACAAAACTATTTCAGTAATTTGCTTTATGATTAATCAACATTTCGAGTAAAATGAGTAATCAACATTTGAACTCTTTACATATGTAAAAAGTAGTTAAAGTTCCTTGATACTTTGAAAACAACGTTTCTGTTTTCAAAAATTAAAACGAAAAATTTTTTCTTATACAGAATGTAAAAAAGAAAATAAGCATTTTCCAAAGTAAACTCTTTTAACGAGCAAAATTATTTTTTTGAGTATTCATATTTCAAGTAACTCGATTAATCATCGTTTTGAGTAATCAAAATCTTGATTACTCGAGTAATTGATTAACCGAATAATTGATTAACCAACTTGCTCGAGTAATCGAATAATCGCACAGCCCTAATCTGCATACATTAAAATTTTGGAAAATTGTATATCTGTAGAAATATCGTTTATAAAAAGCAAGAACAGAACTGGGCCTAGGTGGCTACCTTGAGGGACTCCTGAAGTAACATCAATGACGTCAGAGATAGTATTTTTAAACATTACCCTTTGTGATCTATCATAGAGGTATGAAGAGATCCAACGTAGAAAATTAGGTGGAAGACCAAGAAGATCAAGTTTGTAGATGAGCAACGAGTGGCACACTTTGTCAAATGCTTTACTGAAGTCAGTATATATA
>NW_016157808.1:124381-130634 GCF_001687245.7 Rhagoletis zephyria | reverse complement strand
AGCTTTAAATAAATGTAGCGAACAGTTTGAGTATCACTGTAATTATGACACTTAATAAACGCAACGCAAACAGCTGTGACAAGAATTACTAGAAGAAGTAAACAAAAAGAGTAGAACAAATGTGCAAAACCAAAATGAAAGTTAACTACAAAGGATACAACAACAATGATAGCAACAAATGACTCGGCAAAATTAAAATGTATGCTACTGAAATTTAATTAAATTTACTTTAATATAAAACCAATAACTCTGATGCTCATAAGCACTTTTTATCACTACTTTAACACAGAATTAGCACAATGAACTTAGTAAGTAGAAAGCCAAAATCAGAGCACAATAAAGTACAACCTCACAGCTTGACGTTTGCTTACCAAATATTTACCATATTCATACGTATGAACATGATTATATTTACTTTTCCAACTCATCTTCTTAGGTTTACTTGTTTACTTATACATACCTACTCATAATTAGAGTGAATGCAATATTATATTGCGGGTAGGGAAATATTGCACAATATTGGGTACAACCATTCAATTGTCATAAATGATCAAACAGCTGTAAGGCAACCGTTATGTTAGAATATGCTATTCATAGCGTTTCGGCCTATAAAAGGGACAAATCTTCTGTGCTTTCGCCCTCATTTGTCTAAGGCGTCCGCTCAGGAGGTAAGTGATCATATTTGTTTAGTCTCTCTCTTTGTAAGTAAGTGCCGCTAACTAGATGAACAGCGTAAAGCTGGTCTCTAGGATTGGTACATTGTATGTATGTATGTATGCGCTGTGATTACTTAGTTGAACAGCGCAAAGCTGGTCTCTAGCAATTGCAGTCAAGTAGAATGCTGAGATGAACGGTGAAGTACGTATGTATGTACCATTGTACCTAATTTACTTTTACCTATGCACTTTTACTTGTTAAGGTTTTTGATACTCAGCGTTAGTTAAACCTACAAATACAACAATAAGGCAATAATTCTTTGTAACAAACAACATCAATTTGTTATAATTTGGTGCCCAACATCTTGCGCTATACGCCTATTCGCCGAGGCGAACGCATTGCAAGACAAAATATGACAACTTTAAGTAATGAACAATTTGAAAGGTTGCTCCAAGCAGTAAATCAGAGTAACCAAAGGTCAGTCTCATTTAGCAGATGCACTGCTCGTTTTAATGGTGAGCGTAGCTCTACAAAGGTTGAGGAGTTTTTAGCCGCAATTCTGATATAAGGCAGTTGAGAGGATAAACGATGCCGATGCAGTTAGTGGTATGCCTACGATTCTTGAGGGTGACGCAGCAGAATGGTGGCAGGGGGTAAAGTCTAAAGCCGAAGCTTTTACACACGTTATTCGCATGCTACGTGAAGCGTTTTCGCCTCCTAAACCATCTTGGCGCGTTTATTTAAAAAAAATTTGAAACCGATCAGCAGAAAAATAAACCAACTGATACGTTTATTCGAATGAAGCGTGCACTTTTTTCTCAATTGGCGAATATGCCTGCCAAAGCTGACCAAATCGATATTTTATTTGGTTTGTTGCACATTCAAATACGAAAAAGGGTAAGCCGTGAGCGGGTTTCCCATTTCGATGACTTGTTGAAAGAAGCGCGTGAGGCAGAATTATCTTTGCAAGAGCGTAAAATTCAGACTGTGACCGCTGATATTAAGATACATTAAGTGGTCCAGTTCGCCGTGGCTTTTATAGGAAAAAGGGGCATAGTGTAGAAACATGCTTTAAGAAAAAGAATGACGAGGCAAGAGAGGCACACACGGCAATGTTATCACAAGCGCAACCATTGAAACCAAAATTCGCATGTTATCCGTGCAACGCGGACGGGGTAACACGTGCAAATTGCCCCAATAGCATAAAGAAGCCGGTGGCAAATCCGAGCGTTGTAAACTTTAACTCGTTAAACGTTTCTATTGGCCGACATATTTTCATAGCAAACATAAAATTTTTGGCGTACCGGGTCAAGCATATTTCGACTCCGGAGCGCGAACAAGTGTTGCCAGCGCAAATCTTAAACGAGAAACGGATTTCAAAGGCTGTGTTTTTAAGAGCGTAAAATGCGAAATAACTCTCGCGGATGGCAATACTTCGTACCAAAAACGCTTATCGACAGTGTACAAGATATTAATAGGTGGTCGTAGTCACAATATACAGTTTATCGTGTTACCAAATGCCGATAACAACAGAACGCTAATCGGTACCGATTTTATGGAGCAGGCAGATATTGTTCTGAACATGGGGCAACGATATTGGTATTTTGAGAGCGAGCCTTCACAGCAATTCGATTTTGTTGAACCATTGCCGCTTGAGTTGAATCTGATCGAAACAGTGAAAGTATGCGGCGACTCAAATAGCAAGAAAGATGAAATTGAAAGAGAGACTGACCAACCGAAAATATATATGTCCGAGTTTGAATATTATGGACCAGACATTCCAGTCCACTATTCACCCCATTCGATTCAAAGCATTTTTAAAGATTCGCTTCCTGCAAATGCTGTTACATCTCAACGGTCCTATGGTGAAGGCTTGTTTAGCGGCGATTATAAGCAGCATTCTACTGATTTGTTTTCTATTGATTTTAAATTTCTGAAAGAAACTGATGGAGTGGAGTTAATCGCAAATGAAGAGGCGCAACTAGAGTTTACTTTGAAAGAGTATTCAACAATTTTCGGTGCGTCTTCCGAGCCAACAACGTATGCACAGCACTTCATTGACACTGGAAGTCATGAACGAATAGCTTTACCGTCGTACCGGATGTCATTCCCGAAACTTCGCGAGCTAAAAGCCGAAATAAATAAGATGCTTGAAAATGATGTAATCGAGGAATGTGATTCAGCTTGGTCATCGCCTGCCGTGATGCTACCAAAAAGAGATGGAAGCACACGTGTGTGTGTAGATTACCGCAAGCTTAACTTGATAACGAAACCTGATAGATACCTTTTACCTCAAATGGACGATTTGTTGCATGCCGCGAAAAGTACCAAGTGTACGACCACCTTAGACTTACAATGTGGTTATTTTCAAATAGCCGTTGCCGAGAAGGATCGTGACAAAACATGCCTTATTACGCCTTTTGGTACATTCCGTTGCAAGCGCATGCCGTTTGGTTTACGCAACGCTCCAGCGACTTTCCAACGTTTGATCGATCGCTTTAAGGCCACAGTCCCAAATGTGCAAATACTTGCTTATCTCGACGACATTATCATTTGTTCAGCTTCATTTAGCGATCACTTGAATGATTTGCGTAACGTTTTCGATAAGCTAGTTAAGTTCAAGCTGCGCATCAACATCGCCAAATGTCGTTTTTGTTGTTCAAGTGTTAAGTATCTTGGTCATGTACTAACCGCCGAAGGTATTAAAGTCGATCCAGAGAAGCCGCAGGCTATCACCTAACGGCAGGCGCCTCGCAACCAAAAGGAATTGGTGTCCTTTCTGCAAACCTATTCATGGTATCGTCGTTTTATTGACCAGTACACAAATATTGTCAAACCCCTTACAGATCCTCTGAAGAAGAGTGCAGTATGGCAGTGCGGTGACCCACAAACTGTAGCATTTATGAAATTAAAATAATTGCTTGTCAATCCACCAATTTTAAAACAAGCGGAAGGTAACCAGCCATTTGTGATTAAAACGGATGCAAGCGCGTATGCACTGGGAGCAGTTTTGCTCCAGGCGGAGAAACAAAACGAACACCCCATTGAATATGCAAGCCGTTTGTTAACGTCAGCCGAAAGAAACTATTCAACTACTGAACGTGAAGCACTTGCAAGATGGGCGCTTCAAATACAACAATACAATTTCAAGATTGACTACACCCCAGGGAAGAGCAACTCTGTAGCTGATATGCTGTCGCGGCCGTCATGTTCCGAAGAAAGCCATAGTTCGTCGAACTGCATTTGTACTTTTTACGCTGATTTGCCTCGACGAAAGTCTAACGATCTAAGAAACGAACAGCTCAAAGATGATTTTTTGAAGAACATCATCGAATCTTTAGAGAATACCGATGAAAATTTCATTTCTGTAACTTCACATCTGGTGTGAGTAAGCTCTGGTTAACTGTGAGGCCCCTGTCTAACCCAACGAAGCGTGATGACAGAGTGGATATCTCTTTCGAAAGTCGCGCTTCGTCTGACCTGAAGAAATGCGCAGCCTACTTTAGTAGGCAATTCACACTGCACCCTTCGGTAGACAAGGCCAAACGTCGAGTGACCAGGAGGCTGCACAAGCTGCCAAAAAACAGTGCACCACTTGTTTTCACCAGCTGTGAAGTGAAGGGGGCCATCGGGAAGGCGAAAGCCTCCAAAGCTATTGGACCCGACGGAATCTGTATGCTGATGCTAAAACATTTAGGGCCTAATGGAGTAGCTTACCTAACGGAGGTCCGCAACCTGTCCATGGCCACTCTCATCATTCCTGACGTGTGCAAATCAGGGAGAGTGGTACCACTGCTGAAACCGGGGAAGCCCGCCAACAAAGAAGACTCTTATCGCCCGATAACGCTCCTTTCCCCGGTCGCGAAGACGCTTGAGGCCCTACTACTCCCATACTTCACTTGCCACCTGACCCCAGCTAAGCACCAGCACGGATTCCGTAAAGTGCACAGCACAACAACAGCACTTAACGCCATAAACACACAAATAACTCGTGGCCTAAATCGAAACCGCCCCTGTGAGAGAACGGTCCTAGTAGCGCTGGACTTGTCAAAGGCGTTTGACACCGTCTGCCATTCCACGCTACTAGAAGACATCGAGGCCTCCTCACTCCCACAGGGACTGAAGCGATGGTCGGCGAATTATATGAGTGGTCGACAGTCGTCAGTAATCTTCCGAGATCAAACCTCGAAACCAAGAAGGATTAAACAAGGGGTTCCACAAGGTGGTGTTCTCTCCCCCTTACTATTTAACTTCTACATCTCGAAGCTTCCTCAACCACCTGAGGGAGTTTCCCCGATCTCATACGCTGACGATTGCTCGATTTTGGCGTCCGGGAATGGAATTGATGACCTCTGCTCAAAAGTGAACGACTATCTCTCCAGCCTTTCTCGCTTCTTCACTGCAAGGAGCCTAACACTCTCCCCAACGAAATCAACGGCGACCCTCTTCACCACCTGGACGAAGGAGGTCAGGCTAGAGTTAGGCATACACGTCGATGGCACACCAATACCGACTGTAAACAACGCGAAAATTTTAGGGGTCACCTGCGATAGCCTGCTCTCCTACTCCACGCGGACGACCGCAGTTGTCAATAAAGTACAGAGCCGCAACAAGGTCCTCAAGTCGCTCGCCGGCAGCACTTGGGGCAAAGACAAAGAAACGTTGCTGGCAACATACAAGGCAATTGGCCGGCCGGTTCTAAACTATGCTGCGCCAGTTTGGACGCCGGGGACTAGTTGGACGCAGTGGACGAAGCTACAGACTTGTCAGAACGCCGCACTCCGGTCAATTACGTTCTGGATACTGTAGCCGCCTCAACAGCTACCTGTCCAGACTCGACCCCAATATCCCCAATGAGTGCCCGGCATGTGGAGAATCCCCATACGACACCAACCACCTCTTTACATGCCAGCTCAATCCGACTCAGCTAGCACCCCTCTCCCTCTGGTCCGAACACATTGAAACAGCTCGTTTCCTGGGCCTCCCGTTAGTTGAGCTTGACGAAAATGATTGAACGTAGACCCGAAAAAGGCGGGGCTTATTAGTGCCTCTACAAGAACAACAACAGCCCAAATTAAAATATAGGAATCTCGATTAGAAACGAGGGCGTGGCACCTCCCGGAATTTTTCATACTGCATTTCTCAGGAAATATTTTTGATAGATTACTGGAACTTTATATGGATACTAGCAGACCCGGCGAACTTCGTCCCGCCCAAAATTTTTATATATTTTATTGAAACTTTTTGGTCCAACATTTTCACCAACAATTCACGTTTACGATTTTCATTGGCACATTAGTCTGCTAAGATTAAGGTTTGGTGGTCATTTGCCGCTTTAAATAACCTAAGGAAAGTGTTATATCCGTTCTTGAAATTCTCCAGTTGTGCGGCATTTCATAGCACGGTTATTCAGCAAAGCGAAATAAATTTGAAGAACATTTCCTCTTCACTCCCTGGCGCAACAATGACTCGTTCTATAGTGAATCTGTCCAGAACTTTAAGTATAGTGGTGGCAATTTCAAAATGGGTGCGATATATTGTTCTACAGAAATCAATATACATAACTTTTTCAACGAAATACCTTAAAAGTTTGAAC
>NW_016157808.1:117117-124311 GCF_001687245.7 Rhagoletis zephyria | reverse complement strand
ATGCGATTGATTTCGTATATCTCCATGCCAATTTCCAAAACTCTACCATGCACACTTTCAGAGATATGTAGCATGAGAAATTCGGTTTGTATGGGAAGTGCCACGCCCCCTTTACATATAGATTTTTTCAGCCTAAAACCATCCTTGGGACACGTGCGGCAGGTGGCAGTTTCAAAAAAATCGGTTCAGCCGCTCTCGAGCCTTGCGAAAACTAACAAACGGCTTTCTAAATATATATTAGTTGAGATATATTATATATTATATATTATAATTTTATTTTGACAGTATCCGTTGTTTCTGATTGGCGCAAAAAAATCTTGCCTAGTGACGAATTCGCCCCTTGATATGGTCGTTACTTAAAGCTATTTATATTCGAAATTGCATGAAAATTGGAAAACAGGAATCTATAAGCTTATCCAGGCAAAAAGCTACCTACGTACCGAATTTTAAGCAAATCGGACCATAAATACGATTTCTTCGAACAGATCGGTCCCTGGTCCACTTCTCGGACAAAATGGATCATATATGCTAATATATGCTAAAAAGCTACCTACGTACCAAATTTTAAGCAAATCGGACCGTAAATACGATTTTTTCGAATAGATCAGTCCCTGGTCCACTTCTCGGAAAAAATTGACCATATATCCTAATATATGCTAAAAAAACTAATTACGTACCGAATTTTAAGCAAATCGGACCATAAATACGATTTTTTGGAATAGATCGGTCGCCGGTCCATTTCTCGGAAAAAATTTATGACATATGCTAATACATGCTAAAAAGCTACCTGCGCACCGAATTTTAAGCAAATCGGACCTTAAATTCGATTTTTTCGAATAGATCGGTCCCTGGACCACTTCCCGGAAAAAATGTGTCATATATGCTAATATATGCTAAAAAGCTACTTACGTACTAAATTTTAAGCAAATCGGACTATAATAAGATTTTTTGGAATAGACCGGTACCCGGTCCACCTACCCGAAAAAAGTAAAATTTTTTAGCCTAAAACATGGTGATTACCGAAAGCTATTTGTATACAAGATTTCATGAAAATCGGACCAGCCGTTCGCGAGATTACCTGTTACAAAAAAAGGGACTTCTCTTTATATAATTAGTATAGATATAGATATATAAAATCATTATCTACACATTAAAAAAAATTAAATTCAACTTCAATAAAAGGAGTTATTTATTTGAAAGTTATATTAAAAAAATGGGTGTCAAGAGGCTTAAAAAAGCTGTATTTTGAATATATTTTGAAAAAGGTTGCCACCTGTTTGAATAGTAAAGTTTAAATTAATTATACGCAAGCTATCTGATGAATTAAAATATGGTTGTCAAACGAAATATTGTTAAGAAACATTAACAGCCGTATTCTAACAAAGTCACATACTTTAGCTCATCACTGCTGTGATTTCTACTGCGCCTCAAAGCTTGCCGCTGCAAAAATATGCCGCTACAATACAAATTTTTAAATTTTTGTGTATTTTTCTAGCACTCAAAATCGAATTTTTTGTGACACATTTCTCGGCGCACTAGAAATCACAACAGTGATGAGCTAGGTTTTGTGACTCTGTTAGAATAGAGGGGTAAGTTTTAAAGTTTTGAATAATATTGAAGTCTTTCACAATAATTAGTTGACATGAAATATTATAATACTGGCAGACCTAGCGAACTTCGTCCCACCCAAAATCATTTTGTTTTTTTTTTTTTATTACTTTTTGGTTCAACATTTTCACAAAAAATTCACGTTTACGATTTCCATTGGCACGCTCATCGGCTAAGATTATGGTTTGGTGGTCGTTTTCCGCCTTAAATACCCTAACGAAAGCGTTATGTCCGTAAAGAAGTTCTTAAAATTCTCTAATTGTGCAACATTTCATAGAACGGTTAATCTCACAACGAAATAAATTTGAAGAACATTTCCTCTTCACTCCCTGGCAGCAACAATGATCCAGTTCTATAGTGAATCTGTCCCAGAAACTTTATAGTATAGTTGGTGGCAATTTCAAAATGGATGCGTATAATTGTTCTACAGAAATCCAATATACATAGACTTCTTTCAAACGAAATACCTTAAAAGTAAGTTTCACGAAAGCAATTTAAGTGAAAATCATTTTTTTTTACTTGAATTAGAGGCGCGCAGTGGTTTTGGCGGTTGATTTATCGGTGGTGATTTGAGATTTAGGCTTGCACAACTCAACCCTGGTGTCTCCGAATAAAGCTTTAAGGCACAACAATACCGGCAAAACACATAGGTACATTGGGCCAATTATAACAGATAAGAATTCAATATATTCAATGGTGCAACAGGTCGATTTAATCTGACATTCACGGCACCTTTTCTAACTTGGCGATTATTCGCCATGACTCCAGCGCCCCGTGGCAGCTCTTTTTTGCAATAGTATTGTCTTTACCGTTACCAATACATATTTTGAATATTAGACAAAGTGGATCATAAATAAGATTTTTAGAAATAATTTAACTCCAGTGCCAACTGGCGGGTGAATTTGTGAAATTACACTATCCAGAGAGTTACTCAAAAATACGCACCAAACTTCGTTAAAATCCGTCTGAGCATTTAGGATAATTTTACTCACAAACACACCTACAGATGAATTATATATGCGTTTGTACAGCGCCACTTTTCGAATGAATAGTTCCAGTACTCTACCATGAACATTTCCAGAGATATGCAGTAGGAAAAATTCGGTTTGTGTAGGAGGTGGCACGCCTCTTTTCCAATAACTCCAGTTTTTCTCCATGAGTATGTGATTGCTTTCTATATTTCCGTACCAAGTATAAAAAAATCGGTTTGTATGGGAGGTGCCACACTCCCTTTATATATCGACATTTTTTTTTAGCCCATAATAATCCTTGGGACGTCTGAAACAGGTTTCCGAAATTTCAAAAAAATCGGTTCGGCCGTTCTCGAGCTTTGCGAACACAAAAAAACAGCTTTTAAAATACATATTAATTTATTTTATATATATATCACAAAACGAGTGTCAGACGAAAGAGCTTTCAAAGGTTGCCAACTGTTTAAAAGGTTAAATTCAAACTATTCAATAATTTAAATAATTTATTACAATATAGGAATCAGTCAAAATGGTTTTAAAAGGGCTTAATTTCAAAACTACATGTAAGGGGTCTCCATCTGTTTAAAATCTCAAATTGAGTTAAGGGGAAAAGTTAATTGAAAAAGTATAACAAGTGAGAAGTTTAAGAAAGTTTTAGTTTGAAAATATTTTGAAGATGGTTAAACAAATTTTAAACCGCCTTTTTTTGAATTGAGTTTTCTTGAAATAAATTTTGCCGTAACGTAAAAATTTCTTACACTCAGCGAAGCGGGTGAGGGCGATCTAGTTAATGAAATATTTCTTCGATATGGTGTACCGAGACGCCTGAAATCCTACAAAGGCGTTCAATTCGGTTCCTCAATCATGCAACAAATTGCCTATTGCATCGCCATTCATCAAGTATTTACCCCCGTTTATCACCCTGAAGCAAACTCAGTCGTACGAAAAAACAGAGACGAAAAAGCTCAGATTGCAATATTTGTGCAAAACCAACATAACGTTTGGGATGTTGGGTTACCCGCCATTCGTTTTGCTATGAACATTGCTAAATGTCAAACCACCGGCTACTCAGCAGCTTATCTTACCTTTGGACGAGAGTTGCGTACGTTCGATGATATTCAACATGATGTTATAGCCATAACAGAAAGTGGGAATTTTATTCCTCAAATTACACTCTATCTAAAGAGCATGGTAGAAAGTTTCAAGAATGCGAGAGAGTTGGAGCAAAATATGCAAGACCGCAATAAGAAGTACGCTGATAAGCAAAGTAGACCCCAAGATGACATCACAGTAGGATCTGAAGTCCTGGTAACAACGCATGTGCTCAGTCAAGCATCTAAGGGGGTTACCTCCAAGTTCGTGCCGAAACGAGATGGGCCTTACATAATTACACGCAAAATTGGTGCATCCACATATGAAGTTGCATCCAAAAGTGAACCTAACGTGCCACTTGGAGCTTACCACGCATCAGCTCTAACGCTGTACAGAGGTACCAACGCGAACGAATTACCAACCCCAGTTCAACCAATCCGGAAGAGAGGTAGACCCAGGAAGAATCGTTTACCTGTTCACGTCGCATTCGTTTACTCATCTTCCGTCAAGGGGGAGACTGTAGCATAAAAACTTATACATATATGTATTACCAAATATTTCCCATATTCATATCTATGTACATGATTATATTTACTTTTCCAACCCATCTTCTTAGTTTTACTTGTGTACTTATACATACCTACTCATAATTAGATTGAATGAAATATTATATTGCGGGTAGGGAAATATTGCACAATATTGGGTACAACCATTCAATTGTCAAAAATGATCAAACAGCTGTAAGGCAACCGTTATGTTAGAATATGCTGTTCATAGCGTTTCGGCCTATAAAAGGGACAAATCTTCTGAGCTTTCACCCTCATTTGTCTAAGGCGTCCGCTCAGGAGGTAAGTGATCATATTTGTTTAGTCTCTCTCTTTGTAAGTGCCGCTAACTAGATAAACAGCGTAATGCTGGTCTCTAGGATTGGTACATTGTCTGTATGTATGTCTGTAGTATGTATGTATGCGCTGTGATTACTTAGATTTTGCGCTGTTCATCTAAGTAATCACAGCGCACACACACACACAGCACAGCTTGCTTGTGCCGGCAGATAGAAATCCGTTATTTTCATTCCCTTGGTATCTGCGGCGTAGGTATGTATCTTCGCGTTGGCGTTTTTTCCGGGGTCTTCTCATATTTTTCGTACAACATCTTGAGTGGTTCGAATATTCTATCTGCCGGCACAAGCAAGCAACCTAATACCTGCTAAATAACGGAACATAAACCGACGCAATCACGAAAACCAAAAAAATAAAAATAACGGATTTCTACCCGCCGGCGAATACAAGCAACCAAAAAGCACCTACCTGTGAGATAATGAAACAAAAGCGGTCGCACTTAGATGGGTATGCATGACCTAATGACAGTTAAAACAGATAGTAACACGAATACATAAAAAGCGGAAGGAAACACGAACTATTCAGAACGAAAAATGACACTGAAGATGGCACAACGCCGAAACCGGTTTGTCTCCAAACCAAATTTGACAAGGGATGACGAAAAAACGTTCCACAATACATCAAAAACAATTAGTTTTTTTGTAGTGGAATTTGCCGTTTGGGTTGTTTTGTACACCAAAACTGTTTTCGAATTTGTCGTTTAATTTGTTTTTGTTTTAACAGCCTTATTAAAAAAATAATATGAGCTTGGAAAGTGGTTTAAAAAATGCTTAGAAATAATAAAAACAATTAATTTTTTTGTTGCATAATTTGCCGTTTGGCTTTCTTTGTGCACTAAAACTGTTTTCGATTTTGTCGTTTTTTTTTGTTTAGACAGCCTTATTAAAAAAATAATATGAGCTTGGAAAGTGGTTTAAAAAATGCTTAGAAATAATAAAAACAATTAAGTTTCTTGATGCATAATTTGTTTTTGTTTAAACAGCCTTATTAAAAAAAAATAGGGACTTTAAAGCGGTTTGAAAATTGGTTAAAAATAATAAAAACAAATAACTTTTTTGGTGCATAATTTGCTGTTTGGGTTGTTTTTTGCATTAAAGTTGTTTTTGATTTTGTCCTTCAATTTTTTTTTGTTTAAACAGCCTTATTAAAAAAATAGGGACTTGGAAAGCGGTTTAAAAATTGGTTAAAAATAATAAGAACAATTAATTTTCTTGATGCATAATTTGTTTTTGTTTAAACAGCCTTATTAAAAAAAAATAGGGACTTGGAAAAAGGTTTGAAAATTGGCTAAAAATAATAAAAACAAATAACTCTTTTGTTGCATAATTTGCCGTTTGACTTGTTTTGTGCATTAAAACTGTTTTTGATTTTGTCGTTAAATTTTTTTTGTTTAAACAGCCTTATTAAAAAAATAGGGACTTGGAAAGCGGTTTAAAAATTGGTTAAAAATAATAAGAACAATTAATTTTCTTGATGCATAATCAAAAACAGTTTTAATGCACAAAACAAGCCAAATGGCAAATTATGCAACAACCGCTATGCGGGCGGTGCCACGCCCATTTTCAAAAATTTTATCATAAACGTATTTCTTGGAAAAGAATTGTTGCAAGCATAAATTTTTAATAAATTGGCTTTAATATTTACTGATTTATCGAAGATTTCGTATTTCTCCAAATTACCGTTATATGGGATGTGGGCGTAGTTAATGTCCGATTATAAAAATTGTCGGCCATTTGGTATGCTGTAGCAAGGCTAACAACTTTGCTAAGTTTTTAAGAAATTGGTTCAGCGGTCACCAAGATATACACATGTAACCATAAGTAGACGTGGCTACGCCCATTTTCCAAAAATTTATAATATTCTTATTTTTCGTCTATTACTGTAAATATCAATTTTGAGTGAATAATCTTCAGTAGTTACTAAAATATCGCAGTTTTCGTATTTCTGAAAATTACCGTTATAAGGGAGGTAGGCGTGGTTATTGTCCGATTTTGCCCATTTTCAATACCGTCCGTCCTACGCCCAAAAGAAGTGCACGTACAAAGTTTCGTTAAGATATCTCAATTTTTACTCGAGTTATCGTGTGCACAGACGGACGGACGGACGGACGGACGGACAGACAGACAGCGCTTAATCGATTTCTCTTTTCATTCTGATCATTTATGTATACATTTGTCTATATCTATCTCGATTCGTTTTGGCTGTTACAAACAACCGTTATGTGAACTATTGTGCACAAGTGCGCTCGGGTATAAAAATCACCATAATATGTATACTTATAATTAAAATAAAAGTTTGTTAAACTGTTTGAAATTCGTTTTGTTTTATTTTCATAGTGGGGGAAAGCTCTATGCGTACCGATGCATCGATGTAAGCCCTCCGATGCATCGACGCGAGGAGAGAAATCGATGTATTTTTGCCACTGACATCCCTAATGGATTTATATAAAAAAAAATTACTGGTGCAAAAATGTGGGTGGGTACGGTGGCCAATGGTAAAGTTCTTTTACCACCTCTGCAAGATTGTATGTGCATCAGACTAAAAAAAAAACAAGTAAGAAAGTCTAAGTTCGGGCGGAGCCGAACATTAAATACCCGGCGCAAGTATTAAATATATGTTTT
>NW_016157808.1:59324-117081 GCF_001687245.7 Rhagoletis zephyria | reverse complement strand
TGTAGTTTCAAGCATTTCTGAAATTTACCGTTATATGAAAAGCGGCCGTAATTTTAGTCCGATTTCAACAATTTTCAATGGTTTACTTTTATGTGGCAAGCACGATAACCATACCGAGTTTGGTACAAATTGCTAGAACGGTTAGCGAGATACATATACGTGATCATAAGTGGGCGGTCCCACGCCCATGTTCCAAAATTTTATCATAAACGTATTTCCTGGTAAAGAATTGTTGCAATCATCAATTTTGAATAAATTAGCTTCAATATTTACTGATTTATCGAAGATTTTGTATTTCTCGAAATTACCGTTATATGGGATGTGGGCGTGGTTATTGTCCGATTTTAGAAATTTTCGGCCAGTTGGTATGCTGTACCAGGACCAACAACTGTGCCAAGTTTGGAAGAAATTGGTGTAGCGGTTACCAAGATATACACATGTAACCATAAGTGGGCGTGGCTACGCCCATTTTCCAAAAATTTATAATATTCTTATTTTTCGTCTAAAAATTATTGTAAATATCAATTTTGAGTGAATTATCTTCAGTAGTTACTAAAATATCGCAGTTTTCGTATTTCTGAAAATTACCGTTATATGGGAAGTAGGCGTGGTTATTGTCCGATTTTGCCCATTTTCAATACCATCCGTCCTACGCCCGAAAGAAGTGCACGTACCAAGTTTCGTTAAGATATCTCAATTTTTACTCGAGTTATCGTGTGCACAGACGGACGGACGGACGGACGGACGGACGGACGGACGGACAGACAGTCACCGCTTAATCGATTTCTCTTTTCATTCTGATCATTTATGTATACATTTGTCTATATCTATCTCGATTCGTTTTGCCTGTTACAAACAACCGTTATGTGAACAAAGTTATAATACCCTTGTGCACAAGTGAGCTCGGGTATAAAAATGGAATACAAATTTTCAAAGCCACTTTTCTCGAAAAGCCCTCTATGAATGATTTTTATTTTTTAATTTTTAGAAGCTAGAAACAATATACTTTTAAAATTTGCAAGACTTTCCAATGTTCAGCAACCTTTAATTTAATATTGGTTCCGACGCACCGTGTAGCCTTTTAAAATTATTTTGCGTGCTGTTTTTGAATTGAAACTAGATTCAAACAATGCACCTGATGTAAAAATTTGTGAACGTTTTTCGAAGACTTAGCCGAGTTTATGCGTTCGCACGATTGCCGCTTCATCGGCCCCAAAATTCGGTTCACAAAAAAGTACTAAAGCGAAGTCTCTCCAACACAGCAGTAATGCTGGCGTACGCCCGCTTCTGTGTTTACAATAAAATTCGAAATTTATAAAAAAAACTGCTGTATCTTTTAATAAGGCTAAAAAGAAACATGGGTTTTGACCATGATAAAAAAAGAAGGTAGTTTAATTTCAAAATTTTTGACAAAAAATAAGTTTTTGAAGTTTTATAAATTTTACAAAATTATGAGCTACCTTGCCACATTGATAGCAATCAAACAATACATCAGAGGATTTAATGTTGTGTGAAATGTTCGGTTATTTGTGCAATAATTTTTTGGTGGGGAGCGGAGGAGGAAGGGGTATGTCACCTAAAAATCCACTCCTTAGAAAGAACACGGTATAAACTTTAATAAAAGTCATCCCTTGCCTCCTTGCCTCTTCTAAAGACACTCGGGTCCCATTTCAAAATGGTGTAAAATTAGCATTTTCGCAAAGAAAAATTAAACTCGTGTTAGGCCATTAGCAGTATTTTTGCGGAAAACTCATCAGTCCAACTCCGGTTACGCCATCCAAAGTATTTTTGCGCAAACCTCCCTCCAAATTTCCAAAAAAAAGTGCATATTTCAAACCGAAATTCTTGTTTCAGATAAAAGCTTAATCCTTTGACTAGACGTATAAAAAAATAACCCTTAAACATTGTACAAATAACCGAACCGTATCATGTTCTGACCGACAACGAAAACACTTTGAAAACGAGTTTTGGGATTGTGGGCTGAAGGCTGTTCACACCGGCTGTTACTGTTTTCGTTGACATTTCTTACAAACTTTGTTTACAGTTTTGCTACAAAACAACAAACTTGTCCTTAATTTTCTTCCCATTAACAACATATTCCTCTTATTCTTATTTTAATTTGACCTGCCAATTAACAATAAATCCGAACTGACATATTAAAGATGATAAAATATGACTTCCACTTCGATCAATAATCGAAAAAAACTAGTGCAGATACCAATTGGAATGAGTGGAACGTGAGTGTTCAAGTAGTTTTCAGCGAAAACTGGTTTTTGTTTGACAGATTTTACATGGACGAAAACACAAGTTTTAGGTCGAAAACCAGTTTTAGCAACGAAAACATGTTTTCGATGTCGGTCAAAACATGGTATTACTATGCATTTTTCTATAAACAAAAATTTTATAAAATGAGACTCCAGTAATTTTCATCTTATGTGGATAGTTATTGTCACAAATACATAGCTTGGTGCTTATATGTACGTATATATATTTTTTAGCAAAAAGTTGTACTGTTACAAGTCGCAGGGCATCATTTTAACTCGACATCCTCCCTAATCCACGGATAACGGTACATCGTTTAGAGGTTTAAAAATATTTTGAGTCAGCTATTTTTTATCAAACTGCATTAGATCGTGTTACGTACTGGATAAACTTGGGAAACACTGCTTCTATGTTTTACCGCTGCACATTTTTATTTATTTAAACATATACTTACTAGCAGACCCGGCGAACTTCGTCCCGCCCGAAATTAATTTTTTTATTGAAACATTTGGTCCAACGTTTTCACCAGCAATTCACGTTTACGTTTGGTTTTGTGGTCGACAGAAGGCATATACTACATTGCCGTCTTAAATAACCTGACGAAAGCATTATACCGGGAAGAAGACCTTGCGTCTCGATGGTGAATCGTCCTTGAACCTGTATAGTATAGTTGGTGGCAATTTCCAAAGTGGTGAGTATCATTGGTACACATTCTGTTTAGTCAACGTAAAGCAAGGACCGCAATGGTTCTGATGGTTGATTTAACGGGGGTTATTTGACTTTGATCTCTGGTGCCTCCAAATTGAGGATTTTTAGCAATAACTCGGCTTCAGCGCCACCTTGCGCATCTTTTTTTGCAATAGTATTGCCCCTATCGTTACCAATACATATATATCTCGAATATGAGTCAAATCGGATCACAAATAGCATTTTGAGTAATAACTCGACTCCAGCGCCACCTGGCGCTTTAATTAGTGAACTTAAACTATACAGGGACCTACTCAAACACAAAAAAATGTCATTAAAATTGTTTAGGGGGAGTCCACCCACCAGAATAAGTATTTTACATACTGACACTTTTCGGCATTTTCGCCCATACAAAAAAAACTATCACGCATTCGTTATACGGAGAAAATGCGCAACATCATCAGCAAAAAAAAAATCTGAAAAATCAACGGTAACTTATAGCCATTTAAAACTTGCACTTTATGATATTGAAATTGAGTAAACTACAAAACTGCGAATTTGGTGCCATTTGGTGCAAAATGAACTATATTTCTATAAAAAATTAACAAAAAAATGTATTATGAAAAAGAAAAAAACACTGTATTCTGGGTGTACACATATGTTTACAGATAGATAAAAGTTTCAATATGTTTGGAAAGCGCCACGCCCCCCTTTCCAGTAGCCCCAAAATCTCTATACCAATTTCCAGGACACTACTACAAATATTTCCAGAGATATACGCAATAAAAATTTCGATATTTATGGGTGATGCCACTCTCCCTTAATATATCGAAAGTCTGCAGAAGGTGTCCAAATTTCGGTACAGCCGTTCGCGAGATCACCTCTTATAAAAAGAGGGAGANGTGGTCGACAGAAGGCATATACTACATTGCCGTCTTAAATAACCTGACGAAAGCATTATACCGGGAAGAAGACCTTGCGTCTCGATGGTGAATCGTCCTTGAACCTGTATAGTATAGTTGGTGGCAATTTCCAAAGTGGTGAGTATCATTGGTACACATTCTGTTTAGTCAACGTAAAGCAAGGACCGCAATGGTTCTGATGGTTGATTTAACGGGGGTTATTTGACTTTGATCTCTGGTGCCTCCAAATTGAGGATTTTTAGCAATAACTCGGCTTCAGCGCCACCTTGCGCATCTTTTTTTGCAATAGTATTGCCCCTATCGTTACCAATACATATATATCTCGAATATGAGTCAAATCGGATCACAAATAGCATTTTGAGTAATAACTCGACTCCAGCGCCACCTGGCGCTTTAATTAGTGAACTTAAACTATACAGGGACCTACTCAAACACAAAAAAATGTCATTAAAATTGTTTAGGGGGAGTCCACCCACCAGAATAAGTATTTTACATACTGACACTTTTCGGCATTTTCGCCCATACAAAAAAAACTATCACGCATTCGTTATACGGAGAAAATGCGCAACATCATCAGCAAAAAAAAAATCTGAAAAATCAACGGTAACTTATAGCCATTTAAAACTTGCACTTTATGATATTGAAATTGAGTAAACTACAAAACTGCGAATTTGGTGCCATTTGGTGCAAAATGAACTATATTTCTATAAAAAATTAACAAAAAAATGTATTATGAAAAAGAAAAAAACACTGTATTCTGGGTGTACACATATGTTTACAGATAGATAAAAGTTTCAATATGTTTGGAAAGCGCCACGCCCCCCTTTCCAGTAGCCCCAAAATCTCTATACCAATTTCCAGGACACTACTACAAATATTTCCAGAGATATACGCAATAAAAATTTCGATATTTATGGGTGATGCCACTCTCCCTTAATATATCGAAAGTCTGCAGAAGGTGTCCAAATTTCGGTACAGCCGTTCGCGAGATCACCTCTTATAAAAAGAGGGAGATTCTCTTTATATAATTAGTGTCGGTAACACAGGGCAACACCGATTTTGATGCGGCAAATGTTAAAGCTGTTTTTAATAGACTTTTTTGTGCTGATTACGAATCCGTAAGTACAAAGTTTTCATCATCTCAAGATTTTGAGAAAAACGTGGTGAAAGTGTCAAAAAATCGTTTTTTTTTGCAATATTTGAGAAGCTCTAGCAAGGAAACAAAAGGTGATAGAACCTGCCACTTAGGCTTGAGTTAAAGCTAGAACTACAGACTACTATCCCTGAAAATACTATTCTTGCACCTTGCCCTGATGGCACCTATACTCATTTCCTTTTATCGCCCAACAATAAAAAAAATACTGGAAAATTATGCAATTGAAAAAAGGTGTAAAAATCACTGTTAGCTGTTCAACAAATAACTATAGGTGACCTTAGGGTCAAGGTGCAGGAATAGTATTTTCAGGGATTGGAGTCAGAAGTCCAAGCCTTAATTCAAGCCTAAGTGGAAGGTTCTAACATCTTTTGGTTAATTGCGGTAGGTACTCAAACTTTCCAAAATCAGTTATTCCTGTCCAACAAATAAGTGACCATCAAGCAAAGGTGCAGGAATTTGCAGGGATAGTAGTCGAGATTTTTTGCTTTAATCTAAGCCTAAGTGGGAGGTTCTACCACCCTTTGTTTCTTTCCTAGAGTTTCTCAAATATTGCAAAAAAAGGCGATTTTTTGACACTTTGACCTCGTTTTTCTTAAAATCTGGAGCTGATGGAAATTTTATGCGTACGTCAGAAATAGCGCTGAAATGTTAGCATAAAATTTTTTTGCTATTTTTGTTGGCCTGAGTAATAAGTATTGTTAAATAGCCAATACGCACAAACACTTTTCGAACTGTAAAACAATGACTCAATTCTATTCTACGCAAATCTATAATACGGGTATCGAATTTCATCAAATCGGACCATAAATAAGATTTTTTGCAACAGATCGGTCCCTGCTCCACCTACCAGAAAAAAAGTATCCTATATGTTAACCCAGACAAAAAGACCCAAATTTCAAGCAAATCGGACCATAAATAAGACTTTTTCGAATAGATCGGTCCCTGGCCAACTTAACGGAAAAAATGGATCCTATATGCTAATCTAGGCAAAAGGCTACCTATGTATCAAATGCATTTTTTTAGCGTAGATCGACCCCTGCGCCACCTATCCGAAAAATTAAAACTTTGTGCACTCCTCCTTCTAAACACCTTTCCAAAAAAGCAGCAACCATTCGTATCGCTTATGAAACATAGGAGAAAATTGTTCATGCTCACAATAAATTTCACAATTATCAGAAATTTTCCACCTTTACATCGTCAAAATCATCAAATCTTGCGAAAATGCACAATTTCGTCGAAAAAAAATTCAAATTTTTCGCGTTCTTCCGGATTTATCCGAGTTTTCCACTTAGAATTTTCTATTTTTCTATTCGAAAGCCATTCCGAAGGAATTGTACAAAAAATTCCATACAAAAAAATCAATTGTCGATTTTTCCAATTTCCCGACTTTCCCCGAAGGTTTTCCCAAAATTTTCTTCCGTAAAAACCGTCTCCTGGCAATAACGAACAACTAAAAAAATTTTGCCAAATCGGCCCAACCGTTCTCAATTGATGAGTGACTATACATTTTTCACACCATTTTTATATATATAGAAGATACGTATTTAATACATACATTCTTGCCACTGGTAATCACATGAATACAAATCCTAAAAACGAAAATGTGACTGCAATATTTCTTGTTTAAAATGTTTTAGATCCATCCGATTTAGTTGGGCTTGCTAGTCTTTCCATTGCACCACAACTAATTGGTCGGAGCGATTAAGTTGGTGTAGTGTGCGCACCTCCATACATCTTCATGTACATATTTCAAGCGAGCTCTACTATTTAAATAGGCGGCCGATAAATTCTGTGGTATGAGGTGGCTCCTATAGCTTAATTACATCTATTCCGTGTGTTGCAATATCCACGGAAGCAGCAGTAATGAAGAAAATGATTTAAAAATATTAGACAAATTCTGTACTTAAATGTTTGGCTTTCCTTTATTTTTCCATTTGAAAAAGTTAGTACAAGAAAAAATACGTTTTCTGTCAGATAGGTAACATGGCGGATAAGAAGAAGAAGTGAAACTACCCGGAAAAAAGAATCTTATATGCTAATCTAGGCAGAAAGCTAACTACGTACCAAATTTTAAGCAAATCGGACCATAACTGGTCCTTCTCCTTCTTCTTCTTCTTCTACGATTTTTTCGAATTGATCGGTCCCTGGTCCATTTACCGGAAAAAAGCATATATGTGCTAATCTAGCAAAAAGCTACCTAGGTACTAAATTTTAAGCAAATCGGACCATAAATACGATTTTTTCGAATGGATCGGTACCTGGTCCACCGGAGGGTTTTCCTAAAATTTTCTTTCGTAAAAAACTTCTCCTGGCAATTACGAACAACTGAAAAAAATTAGCCAAATCGGCCCAACCGTTCTCAATTGATGAATTACTATACATTTTTCACACATTTATATATATATATATAGATGTACACACATGCACATATACATATGTACTAATATATTGCTCATATGTTCTGTTAAAGAGAGCTGCGAAAGAAGCCTTTGGTTATGTTCGTACATTTTAGTCCAGTCAGTAGCTCACAATAATTGTAACGCTCGAGTTCAGTAGGAAGAAATATACACGTTTTTAATAATGAACTATACACGTTTTAATAGTGCTTATTAATAATCGAAATGGTTATGGGGGAATAAAATAAACCCCCGAATTATCAGGAATTCATATATGTGTAAATCTCGCACAAACATTTGGCGCCCAACGTGGGGCTCGATTAAATTCCCCAATTAATTAGGGGGCAATCTCAGTCGCCCGCTGCCACCGCTAAAACCACAGTCCTGCCTGCGCTGACTCAGCTCAGTCGTCACGAACCTTAAAGAGTAAAATCATCCGGTGATTGTCTCTAACGGTGCTTACAAGTGCGGTACACTGGAAAGTTAACCCAAGTTATTGGTACACGCATAACACCAGCAGCAGGCCAGTTCCTGACCAATGTTTAACATAAATAGAGCACAGTTAGCAGTCTCATCGCAATACTAGTCCAGTTTGTACTGCATACTTCTGCAACAACTACAACATCGGGTGCCGACCGCCAAACTTACGCAGCATCGACGGGCACTTCAAATCCCAGCAAACCATACGGAGCGCATCAACAGAAACAAGGAACATTAATGTAAGTGGGTGCAATTTCAATTGGTTGTGTATTTATTCGTGGCTAGAATGGCATTAGTTCAAATTTCAAGTGAAGACCTAGCAAGGGTGCAGATTAATCATCTGGAGGAAATAAAAAGGTTATTTTCTAGTTTTAAGAAAGATTCAGCCGTGCAAAAAACTAAGACGTACTTCGATCTGCGATTAAGAAAACTATCACAGCTACAAAGCGACTTTCAAACTGCACACACTCAAATTTTTGCAAACGGCATCGATTCTGAGCATGCATATTGTACCAATGAAGTGTACTCCGCCGCTTTCGACGATGCATATATGGAAATGTATTGCGCTATTAGCGATCGCAATGATGAGTTGTTTCCTTCACGGCATGATGTAGAGTCCGTTTCTAATCCACCTCGGTTATATAGCATTTCATCGATTTCAATGCCGCATTTGCCGGCATTTTGCATTTTCGGGCAAATTTACCGATTGGCCATCATTTTTCGATGCGTTTAATGGGTTAATAGTTACCAAACTTGAATTAAATGATATTCAAAAATTTCATTATCTCAAGGGGGCACTTCCAAGTGATCACGACATTGATTTACATCAAATGTCGCTTACAGAAACCAATTATAAAATAGCTTGGAAGTTGCTCATACAGCAATACGATAATCCACGGATATTCACACATCATATGAATGCTTTGTATAGCCTACCCAAGCTGCAAAGGGAGCGGGCAGATGATATTAAGTTCATGCTCAATGCTGCAAATGTATGTATAAATAATCTAAAATGCCTGAAAATATTTGTAGATGATAGCAAGTTTTGGATCGTACATCACCTTATCACTAGGTTGCCAAAAGACACTCATCAGGCTTGGGAGCATCACCTCGGCAATAAAACAACGATTCCGACCTTCAGCGACCTTGAAGAGTTTCTGTATACGCGACTACATACATTAGACGCCATCGCAAATCGCTCTGAGTTAAATGCATCCTCAGACCCCGTTGACAATCGACGTCACACTCAAGGGCCTCCTTCCAAACGCCGACAGCAATCCATTCCACGTTCCAAATCGTTTCATACACAAACCAAATTCAGCAATAACCCTACCAAAGCTAATCATTGCATATGATGCGGTCAAATGCACAATCTACGCAGGTGTCCAACGTTTCTTAGCAAGGGCTGTCTTGAAAGAAAGTCTTTTGTAGACAATCACAAACAAATTTGTTTTAACTGCCTCAGTCAGTCCCATAGCATTTCTCACTACACAAACAAGGAATTGTTCGCAGTGTGGCAAACGCCACCATACTCTATTGCATATTTCGACAACTGCGCTTTCGTCCACGCAGAGTCATTACCCAAACATCGGTCGCAAAGCGGCCAACGAAGCTCACGCTGCAACTCCGGCAACTTCCGAAAATGTATTCGCCACCCATTCGGCAACAATAGCCAATATACAATCGCGAACCAATCGCAACCCTCAACGCAAGGTGTTGTTGGCAACTGCATTTGTCGAATTACAAAACGTCGAAACCGGTGAGTTTACAGTGGTGAGAGCTTTGTTGGACCAAGGTTCAGAGGGAACCATAATCTCTGAAAACACCGTGCAACCTCTACGGTTGAAGAAAAATCCAAACGCAACCGAAATTCTTGGCATGGCACGGTTTACTTCAATCTGCGCTCACTTACGTATAGAAAATTCAGCATTTTAGTCGAGGTTGCTTATGTTTTAAATTCAATAACATCCTGTTTGCCAACAAATAACATAGTGCCTCAATCGTGGCCACATCTGCATGGTCTTCTTCTAGCAGACCCTTCATACCACAAATCCAGCAAAGTCGATTTGCTTATTGGTGCCGATCTATTCGCCCAAATCATTTTACCAGGAGTGCGGCGGAGCTCTCATTGCCAACCGATCGCACAAAATACTCAACTGGGTTGGATTCTCTCCGGTAGTATACCTCAACCGAACGCAAAATCAACACAATTTCGCTGCTTGTCATTCCACACTTGAATTGGAGAAGCTTATAAAGCTTTTTTACGAGCTTGAACAAGAGCCGTCTCAACGAATTCTCTCTGACGAGGACCTATGGTGTGAAGAGTTCTTCCAACGCACTCATACCCGTCTAGAAGATTGGTAAGAAGATGGTAAGATTACCTTTAAAATCTATTTTTTATCTCAATCAGACTTTAGGTCGATCAAGGCAAATGGCTTTAAATCGTTATTTTCAGCATGAGGACTAAATATCCACGGAATTTAGCCCACACGAACGCCGCCCCCTACACCAGCAACTTCGACTACACCAGCAACGACTACAACAGCAACAACGACTACAACAGCAACAACAAGAACTACAGCAGCGTCATCAACACGGCCAGCCAACATAAGAGACCGTACCAACACTCCCTGGTGACACCGTCACCATAGCAACGCAACATGTAGCCATACGACTCAGCAACACGAAGAGCACCAGCTATAAGAGATGTGACTTGGCAACACACAAGTGAGTCAGCACGGAGCTGTCGTGAACGCGCAGCTACTAGAGAATAGCTCTCGACTTGTACATGGGCGACTATGCAAGGCTTGGCTGTTCAAAGGTAGAGCGCCGCCACCCCACAGTCAACCGTGAAGCCGCGCGAGGGCGACGCCAGTTCGCCTACCAGCCCCGCGCCGACGTCGCCCAGAGGAGCACACCGACGTCGCCCAGAATCTAAGCGTCGTTAGCGGAGCCGTGGTCGTGAACGCGCAGCTACTAATGAATAGCGCATGACTTGTACATAGGCGACTATCAAGGGCTTGGCTGTTCAAAGGTCACGCCACAGTCCACCGCGAACACGCGTAACGGCGACGTCCGCTCGCAACTCAGCAGCGCGCCACCATCGTCGCACCAACGTCGTACAGCAGCAGAGCGCCGACATAGTAGCGCCGACGTCGCACAGCAGCAGAGCGCCGGCATAGTGGCACCGACGCCGTCCATCAGCAGAGTGCCGACAGAATAGCGTCGCAAGCAATAGCGTGCGCAAGCACGCACAACGGTGACGCAGAAGTAGAACGCCGACACAAGAGCGCCGACGTCGCACAGCAGCAGAACTCCGACAGAGTAGCGTCGACGTCACCCAGCCGCAGCGCACTGGGGATTCACCGTTAGGAATTCAAACACCGTTAATCGTATTATGTTCATAGAAATTAAGTAGTAACTCGTTTTTTAGAAATTAAATAAAGTACTATTTGCAAAGGCCCCACAATATAAATTTATTGTAACGGGCCCTGGGCACGGCGAGTATACCTCAGCATAGAAAACAGAAGCGTCGGGGCCTTCACAGGAAAACGCTTCGTTACAACTGGCGCCCGAGCAGAGACCCTGCAAATAGTACAATACAAAGAGGACATTTCGAAGCCGCTAATTAAACCAGCCATGACAGAACCAGTGAGCATAGCGTGGCTGGACAGCGTATCCAAGGAACTGTTGGTGTCCATCACACAGGAACTGGGCATTGAACACACAGGCACCACTCGAGAGATGAGGAAACGGATAGCGGCATGGGCCGCCAAAGCACACGTCGACCCGGAACTTCATGCAAAATTACTCGCGATGGAAGCAGCATACAACGAATAGGAAGGAGGAGGAGGCCCACTGGAGAGACGAAAGTGAGCCAAAGACACCGTCAACCGTGAATCAAGGCGAAAGAACTGCTAATGTGCCCGTTAGGCCGCCAACGCAGAGCCAGTTCACATATCCGCCACCGAGTATGCAGCCGCCACCTCAGCACCCGTCAACGACATCCACCGCACCAACCGCTGACGTGCTAACCAACGGCAACCATGTGCCTACCGTTACTTTTGCGCCCATCATCGACCAGGTACGCAAGTGGTCGGTGAAGTAAGATGGAGGACGCGACCCGTTGGCGTTTACAGAGCGATTAGAGGAGCTGGCCGACGTCTACACATTAAATGTAGACTTATTACCAAAGACGATGCCTGAATTGCTAAGCGGCACCGCCCTCCATTGGAACCGCAACAACAACGAGCATTGGACCAACTGGGCGTCATTCAAACGTGATTTCCGGCACTTTTTCCTACCGGCCCGGTATTTTGAACACCTGGAAGATGACATAAGGCAACGGAGGCAGCGCCCGCGAGAAAAATTTAAGGACTACGTGATCGCCATTCAAAACCTGATGCGACACGCGGGTCACAGTAGTGAACAACGGCTGGAAAGATTTTTCGAAATAGCCACCCGGAGTACTTGCTTTATATCAAACGGCGAGATTTTAACACTTTGACGGAACTCCTCACACTCGCCGAAGACTATGAAAGCATCTACGAAAGCCATCGGCGGGTCCCAGAAACCGCCCGACGAGAAATAGCGAGACACGTTGGTGACGACCCCATTATGTCACCCCAACCGAGACAGGCACTTCAGCAACGGCCGCCACCGCGCATGAATAAGCATCATCGAGAAGCCCCCGAGTACAGCGCCGGACAACCAATAATTTTGAGCCAGGAACGCGGCCGCCTCTACGCCCTAATATCGTTGGGTCGAGCGCCCGCGGAAGCCGTCATCGACACAGGTGCCTCGAGAAGTTTCGTGTCCGCCAGCGTGGCGGAGCAATTGTTTAGCTTGGGGAGAGGCAAAAAGATAACTGTGGCCATAGGAATCCTTATGGCCGATGGCACCAGGAACCAAATATCCACGGTCGTGAGGACCGTAGTCCGCCTTGGACAAACGAGCCACAACGCCGTTCTGCATGTCATGCCTGGAGCAATTGACGACATCATTTTGGGCCTGGACACACTAGGGGGAATGGGAGCTACGGTGTCATGCGGCGGACACCGCGTCGTATTGACGGAGCCACCTATACAACCCACGCCGACGACACCAAGCGAGCCAACACCGAGGACCCCAAACCACCCGTCATGACGAACCATCGCCCACCAAGGAGCAGAAAAGGGAGGCGCCGTACAAGACGACGGTTCGCAAGAGAGAGGGTCGACAGAATAGAACACGAGGACGCCAACCACGAAGATGAGGCAGCCCGCATACACGACTTTCTAGCCGAAGAACTGAAAAAATTCGAGACTTTGAGTGGAGTAGCCACAGTGGGAGAGCACCGGATCATCATGACTGACGAACGCCCCTTCAAACAGCGGTACTTTCCGCGCAACTCTGCAATGCAATCTGTCATCGACGCGGAAATCGGTGAGCTACTCACGAAAGGATGTATCGAGCCGTCGCGCAGTCGCGTAGTGCACCGATCGTACTAGCCCTGAAGAAGAACGGCAAGTGGCGCCTATGCGTGGACTACCGTCAACTCAATGCCCGGTCAGTACCGGACGCATACCCCTTGCCGAGGATACAACACATATTGGAAAAACTGCGCCAGGCGAAGTACATCAGTAGCTTAGACCTCAAGAACGGGTACTGGCAAATACCTCTGGTGCCCAAAAGCCGCCCGCAGACTGCCTTCACCGTACCGGGACGCGGCCTGTTCCAGTGGCGCGTCATGCCGTTCGGCCTACATTCCGCCCCCGCCACATACCAGAGAGCATTGGACCAATTCATTGGCCCGTACGTGGAGCCATACGCGTTCTCCTACCTCGACGACATAATCGTCATAGGCTCCACCTTCGAAGAACACGTGAAACACTTGCGAGAGGTACTCCGACGACTACAGCGGGCCAACCTGTGGATTAACCCTGAGATGTGCGACTTTTTTAAAAGGGAGCTCCGGTACTTGGGCCAAGTCATTAGTGACAAGGGCATACATACTGACCCCGACAAAGTCCCCGCCATCAAGGAACTAAAACCACCGACCAACGTGAAGGAGGTACGCCAATACCTCGGGATAGCTTCCTGGTATCGCCGGTTCGTACCCGACTTCGCCACCCTGCAGACGGACGCCAGCAATTTCGGCCTAGGGGCAGTACTCACACAGGAGGTGGAAGGCGGTGAACGAGTAATCGCATACGCAAGTCGGAAGCTTAATAAGGCAGAGATCAATTATTCTGCCACAGAAAAGGAATGCTTAGGCATAGTCTGGGGAATACGCAAAATGAGGCCCTATCTGGAAGGATACCGATTCAACGTCATAACCGACCAGATGTCACTAAAATGGTTAAATTCGATCGAAAGCCCCTCAGGTCGCATAGCGCGATGGGCCCTGGAGTTGCAACAACACGCGTTCGACATCGAGTACCGCAAAGGAAAACTGAACTTAGTCGTGGACGCACTATCTTGACAACCCCTAGAAACGCTACTACGAACCACCGTGGCGGAGCCACGATGCAAGTGGTGGCACAGACGGGTCGATGAAGGCGTAGAAATACGCCGATTACATGATACAGGAGGGGCAGCTCTACCGTCATATACCGTGTCGATCCCAGGACGAAGAGGCAGTCCCCTGGAAACTGTGTGTGCCCAACCCCCTCCGTCGACAGGTACTGAGGGAGAACCATGACATACCAAGCGCGGGACACATGGGTATTCGCCGGACAGTAGCACGGATTGCCAATCGGTATTATTGGCCAGGAATGTTCCGCGACATCAGCCGGTACGTCCGTCAATGTGAGTCCTACCAGAAGTATAAGGAGGCACAACACAAACCAGCCGGCAAGATGCTCTCGTAGGTCGCACAAGAACCTTTCGCCACGGTGTGTGCCGACTTCATCGGACACCCCAAGAAAACAAGACGGAACGCGCCAACCGCACTATAAAGCGAATTATCGCACAACTTACGAAGGCACAACATAGGCGGTGGGATGACCTCCTCCCAGAAATCACACTCGCCTTAAATACGAGCGTCACAGCCTCCACAGGATACAGCCCTGCGTTCCTAGTGCAAGGACGGGAAACACGCCCACCAGGAGCACTCTTCGACGAAATAAATGTCGGAACAGGTGAAATAGCTCCGACGGCCGAGGAAAAGTACACAAGGATGCAGGAGGCGTTCAGGATCGTCAGACAAAATATGGAACGTGCCGCGACCGACCAAACGCGCCACTATAACATTATATATCTAAGGCAGCAGAGGGTTTTGCGACAAAACTAGCCCCAAAATATGCCGGGCCCTACCAGATACTCCGAAACGTTTCCCCGGTAATCGTGGAGCTACGAAAGACCGACGACGGGAGGACAAGAACGGCGAACCTTGCCGAACTGAAGGCGTGCAAGACGGCCGAAACACAACAACTTAGCAACACGGAAAACGGGGGAGAAAACCACAAAAGAAATTAAACTAAATTTTTACTCCCAAAAGATAAAAAAGGGGAAGGGAATTTAAAATAAAATAAATAAAGTTAGCAAGACCATCGCATCAGTGGAGACCGTCATTCGATCGTCAAATAGCGAGCCAGCCACACGTGGAGAAACGAAAGAATTTTAATAAAGGTGAAAATCAATCAACGTTGAACATGGAAAGCAGGAAAGGAGAGTGTGAAGCGCTTACGCGAACGCGTAGCCGAGGAAAACGCGAAGCGACCGCGGACCCAGATGCTGGGCGTGGGGCCGACCATAGGCCCACGGGATGCTGCCCGCGCACACGCCGAAGACGCCGATGCCGCCGCGATGTACGCGGCACTCACGCACACTACTGGACAGACGCGCGGCCAGCAGCAAGCAATGACGACCCAGCTAGCCGCTAGACGGACCGCCGTCGCACGCGCTGCCAGCATACACGCCGCCGCCATCCACGCGGAAACAACCCGTGCTCTGTCGGTACACGCGATCGCGGCTCACGCAGCCGCAAGGTACGCGGCCACAGCCAGACTTACACCCACGCTGAAAATGCCGACACCGCACAGGCTACAGCAGCACGCGCCGCCGCAGCCCAAACAACTGCACGACGGACCCTCGCCGCGCGCACAGCCGCCGTACACGCTACAGCGGCGTTCACCAACGCAGCGCGCGCTGCCACGAAATCGCCGGGCGCACACAAGCCGCTTTCCCGACCGTCAGCCCTTCGGGAGACGACAGGTACTACACCGCCGGGGCAACCGCCTTCTCGGTGAGGAGGGTAGCTTCAAATCACGACACCAGGCACGGGAGCGGAATGGACACGGACAAAACCACGTCCACTATTAGCCCGCCCAACGAAAGTATAACAAACGACAGCTCGACGAGCGACAGCGCATCGCACACCACTCCATCGGACACTAGCACGACCACCGATAGCCCAACAGGCGAGAGTCCAGCTAGCGACAGACCGGCTAATCAGGACACCGACATGGGGTTGGCCGAACAGCTCAAAATCGAGCTATCCTCGGACGAGGAACCGCCACAGCAGACGTCGGCGGACCAGCGAGTAATTTTCCCGCCAGGACCCGGCGGAGTAGCGCTGTATGAGGCCGACCTGCATACCAGATAGCGAGTGTTGGCACGACCACTACATTTGGGTGGCCGACTCCAGGAAAGTGGGAAGGGTGACACACGCGGTACAGGAATGGCAAGAGTTTCTCCGGTGGGAATACCAGCAGCGACATCAGCGGGAGGCCCCCACATACGGGAGGTACATCTGGAGGTACCACAACAGACCAACGATAGCGACTGCGGGAGCTACATGGTGGAAACTATCGAGAGGGTGCTGAGATACATAGGACGCAGAGGAGGGCCGCGCGCAAATGCTGAGGGTATTCCAGCAACCACCGGAGGCAACAACACCACTACCTCCACCGCCACCACCACGACCCACGAAGCCTCCAGAGGCAACAGCAACACTACCTCCACCGCCACACACACCAGTATCCCCAGGGGTAGTACCACTGTCACCGTCACCGCCCCGAGCACCAGCACCAAGGCTCGTCGACACCACCAAGGGAACAAACGGTCATTCCCGCCGAAGAAGCCGACGGAACAGCGCTGGACCAGTTTCCGGAGGTCGCCGAGAGGGTCCGGAGGACTATTCGCGACATCGCAGAGGGAACCTGCGCGTCCCGGGTGAGGTTCCGGGCGGCAGAATACCGAGTCAATGTATACCGGTGGGGCGCTCGTATAATACCGAGGCACCGCAAAACTTAAGCCCACCGAAGAAGGAGGGAAGTGTGAGGACTAAATATCCACGGAATTTAGCCCACACGAACGCCGCCCCCTACACCAGCAACAACGACTACAACAGCAACAACAACAACTACAGCAGCGTCATCAACACGGCCAGCCAACATAAGAGACCGTATCAACACTCCCTGGTGACACCGTCACCATAGCAACGCAACATGTAGCCATACGACACAGCAACACGAAGAGCACCAGCTATAAGAGATGTGACTTCGCAACACACAAGTGAGTCGCCGACGTCGCCCAGAGGAGCACACCGAAGTCGCCCAGAATCTAAGCGTCGTTAGCGGAGCCGTGGTCGTGAACGCACAGCTACTAATGAATAGCGCATGACTTGTACATAGGCGACTATACAGGGCTTGGCTGTTCAAAGGTAGAACGCCGCCACGCCACAGTCCACCGCGAACACGCGTAACGGCGACGCCCGCTCGCAACGCAGCAGCGCGCCACCATCGTCGCACCAACGTCGTACAGCAGCAGAGCGCCGCCATAGTAGCGCCGACGTCGCACAGCAGCAGCGCGCCACCATCGTCGCACCGACGTCGCACAGCAGCAGCGTGCCACCATCGTCGCACCGATGTCGCACAGCAGCAGCGCGCCACCATCGTCGCACCAACGTCGTACAGAAGCAGAGCGCCGACATAGTAGCGCCGAAGTCGCACAGCAGTAGCGCGCCACCATAGTCGCACCAACGTCACACAGCAGCATAGCCCCGACATAGTAGCGCCGACGTCGCACAGCAGCAGAGCGCCAGCATAGTGGCATCGACGCCATCCATCAGCAGAGCGCCGACAGAATAGCGTCGCAAGCAATAGCGTGCGCAAGCACGCACAACGGTGACGCAGAAGTAGAACGCCGACACAAGAGCGCCGACGTCGCACAGCAGCAGAACGCCGACAGAGTAGCGTCGACGTCACCCTGCAGCAGCGCGCTGGGAATTCACCGTTAGGAATTCATACACCGTTAATCGTATTATGTTCATAGGAATTAAGTAGTAACACGTTTTTTAGTAATTAAATAAAGTACTATTTGCAAAGGCTCCACAATATAAATTTATTGTAACGGACCCTGGGCGCGGCGAGTATACCTCAGCATAGAAAACAGAAGCGTCGGGGCCTTCACAGAAAAACGCTTCGTTACAGTCGTCTAACTGCTAATTCGGAATTTCGCCACGGTTATTCCAGCACCATTGAGGATTACTTCAACCTTCAGCAAATAACCCCAGCACTTTCCACCGAAGACCAGTATCAAGTCATCTCATCCACAGGCAAACCGACCTTCACGTCTTGCGTCCTACCACACCACGCAGTCATAAAAGCGGAAAATTCCTCCACGAAGTTGCGCGTTGTTTACGACGGCTCTTCGAGGACATCAAACGGAAAATCGCTAAACGATTTACTTTGTGTGGGACCGCCATTAATTAATGACTTATCAGCTGTCATACTAAATTGGAGAACCCACAAATATGCGTTTACAGCAGACATTCAGAAAATGTATCGCTGCATTCGTATGCACCCTGATGATGCTCAATACCAGCGAATTCTATGGAGACGTGACAATGGTCACGTTCAAGAATTTTGTTTGACAACAGTCAGCACTGCGTCTGCGCCATTTACCGCCATCCGGGTTCTGCATCAAATTGTCGTGGATGAAAGACAACGATTTCCATTAGCAGAAGGGGTATTATGGCACGAAATGTACGTGGACGATGTACAAACAGGTAGTCACTCATTACAAGAGGCGTTGACAATTCGTGAACATCTCAAAGGTGCTCTTCTATCAGCTGGTATGGAGCTCCAAAAGTGGGCAAGCAACCATGATGCCCTCCTGTAGTCCATACCCTCAGAGCATCGATCCAATCAAGGGCCACTTCAACTCAATGTCAATGAAGCCATTAAGACACTTGGTCTGTTTTGGACCCCGACAACAGATACTTTCCATTTTAAAATGAAATCGGATATTGACTCTAATCCAACGAAACGTTCTATCCATTCCACTATTGCTCGACTATTTGATCCGCTTGGATTCATCACTCCGGTAATAATATCAGCGAAAATGATATTGAAGCTGGTGTGGACAACAAAAGTAGATCGCTCGAACGGCTACACAACGGGCTTGCAGTGGGATGAGACACTTCCAGCCGCTCTGAGTGACCGTTGGCAGAAAATTGTGCAAAATTTAGTTACTATTCACCGAATAACGATTCCAAGATACATCAACTTCGCTCCTGAAGATATTTCCTCTGTCGAATTTCATACCATTTGTGATGGCTCATCTTCAGCTTACGCAGCTTGTACTTACATGCATGCTGCAGTATGCAGATGGTGCAACTCACACCCATTTATTAGCCGCAAAAAGCAAGGTAACTCCAGTAAAACCTCTCACAATTCCGAGAGTGGAACTATGCGGTGCTATGTTAGCAGCAACACTAGCCACTTAGGTAAAGCAAAACCTTCGCTTACCAATGGAAACCGTTCATATGGACAGATGCAATACCCTCGAACATCCGGCAGATTATGCGACACGTGGCAAGACCGTTGCCGAACTTGGCAATTTGAATATTTAGTGGAATGGACCAACATGGCTACGCAAAACCGAATCGTCATGGCCAAATTACATTCTTAACTTGGAAGACACCAACGCCGCAGCCTCCGAAGCTAAGCCAACGCTTATTCGGACGTACGCAGTTGTTCAAATAAATTCAACAATCGGACGTTTTTCGTCGCTTAACCATTTAATTCGTGTCAACGCATATGTTTTACGTTTTGTTTACAATGCTCGATTAGATCATCGCTACTCCAGGAAGGCAGACTCTTTATCTAAAGAGGAACTTCAGAACAGTCCTAAACATCTTGTGCGATGCGTACAAGCTGAGGAATTTCCGGAAGATATTCATTAAAATTTAACAATTCTCTTCCAAACAGAAGCAAAATTTACAGTTTAACGCCATTTCTCGACGAGGAGAACATATTACGAGTAGAAGGTTGCTTACAAGAAGCAAATTTATCATATGATAAAAGGCAATTATTTTATCGCAAACTCGTCATTTCACTCGTGTAGTGGTGGAAAAGGCTCATCGAATTGCTTTGCATGGCGGTGTCCAGTTGACAACAGCGTATATTCGCCAGCGGTTCTGGATAATACACACCAGGAAGGTGGTGCAGCAGTATGTTAGAAAGTGTATTATATGTTTTAAAAGCAAGCCGGTTGTTGCAAGTCAGCTAATCGGAAACCTGCCCTTACAACGCATAAACCCACCTAGTAAACCTTTCTATGCCACTGGAGTGAACTACACCGGTGCGACTGAGCTGAAGGCATCGCGATATCGAGGGAATACCGTCTACAAAGGCTATATCGCGGTCTTCATTTGCCTAGCAACCAAAGCCGTATATTTGGAGGCTGTCACTGGCCTGTCAACTGAATGCTTCATGGCCGCATTTCAGCGCTTCATAGGAAGGCGTGGTATTTGCCACGACATCTACAGCGACTGTGGAACCAATTTCGTTGGTGCACAAAAGGCGCTGCGGCAGGATCAATTAAGATTCACAGAAGCAGTTAAACATCTGGGAGGCAAATGTCAAGTCGGTAAAATACTATTTGAAGCGAGCAGTCGACAGTACAAGATCGACATACGAAGAGCTCTTTCCACGGTACATGTGCGAACTGAAGCTTGCCTCAACTCGAGGCCCCTTTGCACACTGACCGCCGATTCAGATGACTTATTCGTGTTAACACCTGCATACTTTCTGACTGGTGACGCATTACTGGCACCGCCTGATTCAGCTGTGAACACTCCAGGAATCGGTGCTCATTATCTGGCACGCCAGCGTATGATACAGCAATTTTGGAAAAAGTGGTCGTCTGACTGGTTGTCTCATCTCCAATCTCGGCCTAAGTGGCGCCAACAAAAAGCCAACATGAAAATCAACGAACTGGTTTTGATAAAGGACGATCGCTTACCGCCACAGCAATGGATGTTAGGAAGAATCATAGAACTACATCCTGGAAATGACAAGCTAGTTCGGGTAGTTACTTTACGTACAAAGATCGGTATAAGCAAACGCTCTATTTCAAAACTTTGCCGGTTACCAATAACTTCTTGCACCGAAGAAATCCTTTCACCAGACAACCACACTGATTGCATTCACTAACCTTTTGTTTCAGAAGAGCTGTTTACCTATCCACAAAGAAGGCACAGTCATGCTAGTCTAGCATTAGGGGCGGCATGGATAAACTTGGGAAACACTGCATCTATGTTTTACCGCTGCACATTTTTATTTATTTAAACATATACTTATGTACACACATGCACATATACGTACTAATACATTGCCCATATATTCTGTTAAAGAGAGCTGAGAAAAAAGCCTTTGGTTATGTTCGTACATTTTAGTCCAGTCAGTAGCTCATAATAATTGTAACGCTCGAGTTCAGCAGGAAGAAATATACACGTTTTTAATAATGAACTATACACGTTTTAATAGTGCTTATAAATAATCGAAATGGTTATTGGGGAATAAAATGAACCCCCGAATCATCAGGAATTCATCTATGCGAAAATCTCACACATACACGTACTATATCCTCGGAAAAGCAAACAGTTTTATTTTCGAACATTTGCACAGGTGTACCGATTTCTTGCAGTTTGGGAACGTGAAAGACTATTAATATTTTCATCCAACTTCACTAACTTCAAACATTTTGTTTACTTTTTCAAGACAAAAATTTTACTGCTAGTGAATCTTGTAGCATGATTTTAGTTAAATGTCATAAACTTGTTAAAAGTCAAGTGGTCGGCAACAACACCAAATGTCAATAAATGAAACTACCTTCTATTTTTGTATCATGGTTTTGACGACTTTTAACAATTTTAGCTTTTATCAAACGCTAACCGATTAACATTATATTTTTACTATAGGCCTTTCAAATAAAAAGGAAAAAATATCCGGTTCGCGCTCAACAAAAAATGCATTTTTAAACTTGCCCATACAAACTAGACCACCCTTAGTGTAAACCTACCTACCCTGGATTAAACAGCAGGTCAATAATTTTGCAGCAGACGTTAAGAACTAACAAAAAATGCATTCTTTCAATAAAACCTACCCGCGATTGTAAAAAAAAATCTTTTATTTAAGGACTGTTATAGCAAAATTCTTTAAAGCGTAGAACAGAACTTTAAACTTATTACTCACATCATCCCATTTGATGAACTTTTCTCCATCTCGGAGAGCTTTCGGTACCTCCACAGGTCCAGTGGATACAAATGTCGTGGAGCTCAGCATGTTGCACTTCTTTTGTTTTTTTTTCCTCCACAATTCAAAAATGCCAGATCACTCAGGAACAGAGACAAACACTTTCGGGAGTAGCCTTATCAGAAGCAACAGCAAACATTCGTTAACAGGCTAACCTAATATTCGCGGCTTGCGTTTTGGTACGCACGCCGTCGAATTTGTTTTTTTGCGTCACCCGAAATTGGCTTGCGTGCGTTTGCATTTGATTTCATTGAGCGAAACGTCAAATCAAAATGTCACGCAGAACAAAAATTGGAAATTGAGTTAGCTTCATACGCACGCCGTTCAATTTCGGTTGGTCCCATACAAGTTGTATGTGCATGAGAAATGTTTGACAGTAAATTGGCGGCGTGCGTGAATATTAGGTTAGCCTGTTAGTTAGTTCGAGCACCACTACTACGAAGCAACTACCAGAAGTTTCTAACAACTTAACATACGCGATTATGCTAGTTTTTCTATTTTAGTTTCTTGATGAGTTTCGATATGAGCCATTGCTGCGTTATGCGTTTTGAGTGAACAGCATTTAAGTTTTGTTGCAAGTTTATATTCATGACCACAAAAAACACGTGGCATTTTGCTGGGTAGCTGAAATGAAAAAAATATAAAAAATTATTACAATACGATGTATGTATATCAAGAAGTTTAAAAATAACAAGTAATTAAGAAATCAACCGACTCCGAACTGACTGAAGAATAAAATAATAAAATGCAATACAAAATTTAGAAGTACCGTTAGTTTCTTCATAATGCAATGCCAATTAGTATTTGACCACCCTTGAGGTGCTATATTTTCAATTAAAAAAATATCGAAAACGGTTCACATAGTCTAGACTCTAGAGTTATTCGGAAATATACTGTCCGCCGTAGATGAGTGGTTAAAGGTGCGTACTACCACTTCGTAGGACCTTGGGTCGATACCTGGTGATAGAACGATAAGAGTACTGAGTAAAGAATATCGATACCTTTCATGAGTACTGAGTAGTATCGAGAACTCTATACTTCTTGACAAGTACTGAGTAGGTATCGCGAAACAAAAAAGTATCGACGTGCTAAATACTTTTTTAAGTAAAAGGATTTTAAAAATTTACATAAAATATTTCGTTATTTGAATTGCATTGAAACATTCTTAAAATTTACGCAATAAACATTGAGGGTAACGTTCGAAAATTATTTTCGATATCCAATATGAATGTCATGTAAATGAAAATAACGCCCATTTACTTCAATACCGTCATAACTCAGAAAAGCAAAACCTCGAGAAAAAGGGCTTAAAAATTTGAATTATCATATCGACCCCTTTGCGCGAAACTATCATACATGCCATTTTTTCGAAATTGACTTTTTGATTCAAATTTGTTCTACACCCCACAACGCATCACCTGGCAAAATATTGCAGATGCAATCCCTACATTTACGCCAAAAATGTACTCTATATTTTATCGTATGTTACAATGCATTTTTTTCTTGTGGGCGAAATCATCGTAAGTAAAAAAAAAAATAAAAATAAAATAAAAAATAAAAATAAAAAAAATCAAAAAAAAAACATCAAAATTTTGAAAAGTAGAAAAAGCGATCTGTAAAATTTGGTTTCTGGCACATACGTTAATTTTGCGCAAAGGGGTCGACATACTCATAGTAAAATTTAATACGTATTTTGTTCTCGTGAGCTACTGGTAATTGGTAAAGCTATGACATTTTTACACAACATAGAAGAAGAGCTAGCGGTTATTTCAAAATTGGGCTCAGTTAAAAATTCTTAAATAATTGGAAAACGAGTGGTCTTCGACTCAATAACTTGGCCGTTCTCCAGCATAACGTTATCCAATCTATTCTACCTTCATTCTAAATTCTTTTAAAAACTTCACGTTTTTTGATATAAACATGTATTTTACGCTTGTAAAACTAAACTTATTGCAAGTTTATTTCAAAAACTCCTCTTGAAACCCTTGTTAGATCAGATTTCAACTACTAAAAGCAGTTTCAATTCAATTTATAAATAGGAAGAGGTGATAAAAGCAAACCCATCTGATTTTTGTTTAATTTTCGCGTTTGCGTTAAAAATACTTGGAAATTCAAGTATTATCGATACTTTTTTGCAAATATGAGTATGTACTGGCATCGATTCTTCGTTAGAGTATTTTAAATTAGTACTAGTATCGATACTTTTCTAAAAAGTTCTATCACTATCGATACCTGATCGGGCAGCATCTAAAATTCGATTTTTTCTAACAGCGGTCGCCCCTCGGCAGTCAATGGCAGGGACCCAAAACACCCGTTATCCCATTTTTCAAAAATAAAAAAGTCAAAGACTCCGGCAAAAATAAAAGGCTTGGCTAAACACCGAAAGAGCCCCCAGTCTAAATAAAGTTAGTTTGGTACCAATTTTGTCTTTATTGGGCCTCTGCGATTCAACAAGCGACACAAAAACTAGCTTAAATCTGATTCATTACTTAGAAATTACATTACTTAGAAATGGCAGCTGAAAGCAAAATTCTTAACCCGGCATTCCACAGTATTTCAATTGGTCAAAAACTACTTTTACTCGATTTTCGGATATGTTGCAGAGGAGGTCCTAAAGTATTTGTAAACGCCAAAAAACACTTTTTAAAAAGTTATATAACAGCCAAAATATTAGGTGTCCCGCCGTAAGCCACTGTTTATCACATCATAACTTTTGCTAAAAAAACATGTTTGCGGGTTTTTAAAATCTGCAAAAAATATATGTATGTGTATATCAAAGATTTAATTGACAAATTTTTAAAGGGTGTCTCGATATAGAGCCTGAGATATTAATTGTTTGTGAAGCAGTGACTGATACAAAAATTAAAAAAAAAATTAAATTAATTAAAATTAGATCAAAATACGTGAAGTACTTTGGTAGATGTCGAGGTAATATTTGTTTTATATTAACATAACCATTTCTTTGATTGGTCATATCTCCTGAACGGGCAGAGATAACTTAATCATTTTAGTTTAAATGAAGCGGAAAACTCCATCATTTTAGCACAAATTATTAAATTTGTGGTAAAAAAACAACTTCTCGAAAATTTCACATTGTTTCGCGAAATGTCGTACAAAAAAGAAAAACTCACTGTTTCGTACGTAAATCTTTAATATGTATACTGATTTAAAAAATAAAAGATTAGTAACCACTTATACTAAAGAAATAACAAGTGATCCGCCCCCATCTAACAAATTTTTATATTTATTTTACAATTTTTCTAATTTCAAATTCATCGTGCAGGGATTGAATTTTACATTTGAGGCTATGAGTACTAGAAATAGGTATAAAACAATGAAATCGGCGAGTTCCAACAATAGATGAGGAGTTTTCAAATCGAACTTTCAAAGCTTGCACTTCCAGTATATGTACGGTAACCATCCGTCTTTTATTTTAAAGGACAGTCCTTTATTTTATCCCCCTGTCCTTTATAATTTTTTTTTAAAATAAAGGACGCCTTTTGTCCTTTATTTTTTAAACTGTCCTTTAAATCAGCTCTACATTTTTCAGAGGTAAATTTTTAAACACAGAATATGAAAAATAAAAATGTCCCTTATAAAATGTAAAGAAAACCTTCGCCAGTTTGTTTCGCACCCAACTTAAGGGTTTCTATTTAATCAGTAATCTTTGTACAATCTATTAAGCGCAGGGAAAGGTGTGTCCAGGATCGTGTTGCACGCTGAGTTTTCAGTTCCACTGAAAGTGAACAATAAACCCCCTGTTGCACAGTGGTTCCTGGAGCCTTCATTTTTCACTTAATTTGATTACCTTTTTTTACGAATTTTTTTACGCAATTTTGAAGAAAATGTATTCTCCTGTTTCAGTTAATAAATGTTACATAACAAAAAATAGTTGAAAACAATTGTATGGTTCTTTTAAAACGAAAAAATTACACAAAAAAAAGAATGTTTGAAATGTTATAAAAAAAATGTTCACCAATAAATATATATATTTTTTTGGTTATTGGTTGAAAAATCAAGGCTCCGAAGAATTATGAATATTAAATTCCAATTTTGTACCTCTGTGTGCTGGCTTTGGCGTGCAGTATGAATTATGGTAAGCGCGTTTTGGCAGCAAAGGATGGCGAAGTCCTTGAAAAGGATTTGGCTTCATTTTTCGAAATGGTACTGGTAAATATTTGAGTTAAATTACGATATGGGAAAGTACTTTTATCATACAAGCTGTACGTATGTATTCCCAAATTATTTTGAAAAAAATGTCCTTTATTTTACGTTGGTTAATATGGTCACCGTAAGTATATGTTCTTCATTTGTACAAAAAACGGTTCGTATGGAATTAAATGATTCTTTGGCAAATTCATATAACTGAAGTGGAGTAGTGATTTGATTATCATAAGGTCTTTGTATACTTGCTCGAGCTGCAGTTCTCTTGAACGTACGTACCACCAATCCCATCACAAGATGATTTTCCGTGCGACGTGGCAAAGAAATTCCACTCAGCATCTACACCAAAGTCCGCTTGGTGATGGACCAGATAAATGAAATATTTTTTTTTCATTTTTATATTGAGAACTGGAACCATCAGAGAAGTGGAACATTTTTTAACGTGATATTTTTCTTTCAAAATGTTAATAATTTTTCTGAGAAATAAATGTACAGCTACGGTGTCATGAATTGAAGATTCTGAAATAATTACAAAGCTATTATGTTGCCATAGAGTAACGTCCCGATAATATACAACCACCGGATGAATAGTTACTTGATCTTTAGCCCAGGGACTTTAGTAATAGATTCAGATACACGTGAATGATTTTTTTTCACGATGCTTCAGGAGATGCACATTTTCACAGATATTTGGTGTAGAAATCTGTTGGAAGTACGTACTTGTCTCGATGTCACGTCGACAAATATCATTAAAAGTGGATGGCTTATAACCTGTTGAAACTGAATTTTGACGCAAAAGAAATAACTTTTTGACGACATGTATAATTTTAAATTTGAATAACTTTAAAAAAATATACAAATTTAATAACATGTGCTAACAGATGGAGTTTCTCGCTTTATTTAAACCAAAATGATTAGGAGATATGACCAATCAAAGAAATAATTATGTTAATAAAAAATTCGCGATTTTTCGCAAAGAGGATTATTGCAAAATAAAGTATAGAGAAACAAATATTACCTCGACCTCTACCAAAGTACGTAACTATCTTGGTTATCTAAAAGAAAGGGTTTTTAAGAGGCCACTTCACGTATTTTAATCTAGTTTGAATTTTTTTAATTTTTTATCAGTCACTGCTTTACGCAACTATTAATATCTCAGGCACTATATCGAGACACCCTTTAAAAATTTGTCAGTCAAATGTTTGATATACACTCTATTACATAATTTTTGGCCGATTTTTAAAACCTGAAAACATGTATTTTAGCAACTTTTTAAATTGTTCATTAACCAACGTATGGAAAAGTGGACTTAAAACAAAATTAAAAATTGTTTATAAATGTCTGACTCTTTGTTAATAAAAAAGTACTAACGGATTTTTTCGATACAACCAAAATGTATTTATCGAGCTATAATGTGATAAACAATGGCTTTCACTGAGACACCTTATATTTTGGATGTTGTATAACTTTGGATGTTGTATAATTTTAGTTGTTTTACATTCCTCGCGTTTTGCCACATTTTAGAGGTATTTCTACATTGTACTTAGTTTATATCAAAATCGAAAAAATAGTCATAATTTTCTTTGAAATGTCTTGGAATGCCTCATATATAAAATATGACCGAAATCCGAATATAAAAACGATTTTTAGTAATAAATCTATACCAACGCCATCTATCGGGGTTTTCGCTCCGTAACATTTGTCCTTGGGCAAAGAAAAACACAACTAAAAAAGTCTACTTAAATCGGGCAATCCGTTCTCGAGTTATGGGGTCATACGTTTTACGCAACTTAGTTTTATATATATAGAGATATAAACTTTTAAATAGTTGGCAACCCTCTTCTGGTTGAGAGTGCATTTAATTTAATTTATTAAGGCATTTACCTCTCATTCACTGAACGCGTTGTAATATCTTAGTCAGTATATATTTAAGTCCCTAAAATTTTAAGCGGGTAGCAACCCTATCAAAAAAATTATATATTTACCTCAAGTAGTGAAGCTTTCCTTCAAAATGGTGTTTCAATCATTCAATTTGATGAAGTATTATGAAAGATATGGCGCTTTATTGACCGGACATAGTGCTTTCAGCTTTTTAAAACCCCATTTTTTTAATTTTTTTATTTTTTTTTACTTTCGTTTTCGGATTTAGCTGCGAATTGTAGAAATGGTATGCTGCAATCAGAATAGTATCTTCGAACGTTCGAAATTCGTAACAATGGCATGCCTAAAAACGAAAATATTTCTGTGTCGGAAGCGAGATAAAAATTAAGCAAAAGATGTTAATCGATGTGTGTTTGCAGGAAATATTAGTGGTGTTCATTTAAACACATAAATTTGCCTTTCGAATATACGTATTTTTTTCCACTGCTTTATATGAAGGAACAAAACAGAATGTTTGTTGACCTTTATCGAGAAACTTAGGTACGGTTTAGTTATTTGTACAGTTATTTTGGGTTGTTGTATTCAAATGCATCACCCGAATCTAAAAAGTTTAACATACCCGTGTAGTCAAAAAATTGAACTTCAATATAAACCAAAGGTTCCAAATTTCTGAGCTCTAGTTTATTAATAAATTCGGTTTTAACCATGCACTTTTTTTTGTAAATTTCGATGTGGGCTCTGCACAAAGGTACAGTGGATGGCATAGCCGGAGTTATATGCAAAGTAAATGTTGCATACCTTTCACAGTAGAAGAGGGGCTTCCACCCACTTCTCCGGCAACACAGAAAAGAGAATTATCATTAGTAAGCGCGGCTGAAGGCAGAAGCAAGCGCAACCAGGTGGTGGACCTAACAAAATGCATATTTTCAATGACTTGAAAGAAGCTGTTATTGCATTAACTGGATTGAGAACCAATTCTTCAGGCATAGGAGGAGTTATAGCTTGTGGCTCAACAATTCAACCAGAAGACGACATTGATGCATCCATGGTTACTATGTTCATCATACCTTTGAGAATCCATTCTTACTCCGCCGCTATAATTGCATATGCATCAGAATCCATAATTTTCCTCAAAATATATAAAATCAAATAATTTTACTATAAAGGGTCTGTGCCAATTGAGAGAAAAGAGGAAATTTTGACGGATCAAAGTTAAAATTTGACATTTCTCGTGGTGGATACGAACGTCAGAATTTTACCTAGCTCATGAGCAGGCATGGGCAAAGAGTTAGCAGGTGCTAAAAGAGCGTAAGCGTCGCGTGTACGTATATAAGCGAGAGCGCAGCGATGATAACACGACTGCATGCAAAATGAATTAGGCACACTAACACATTCTCACTTTTAGCTCACGCTGCTCATGAGGCTAGGTAAAATTTTTACAGCTTATAAACATGTATGCACATAATACCCAGCGGCGAACAGCTGAATCACCTCTGCCTAAAATATGCATCTGCGCAGGTGCCTACATTACCCATCATTTCGGCAATGTTTTATAAAAGGACTTGTATATGAAGTTTTTTGTAACATTCGAATACAACTGGCAACACTGCTTAGGAATAAGAAATTGGAATAGTTCACGTCTGACCACACTACACACGCTTGAGCATTGCCTTTTAAACTTTTGTTCGCCTTTCGTTTGTCTTGCGCGGTGCGTCTACTTTTACATTTTATTTATTCAGTTCCATCAAGTGGTTGTGTTTACCGACGGAAATCTACGTGTTTGTGCCAAAATATAAGCAAAATATAAAACCTGTAAGTTAACTAAGAAAATATTCATCAAAATTACATACATACATACATATGTATGTACATTAGACTGCATCACTCCCCATACAAAAAAAAAATCGGTACTATTTTTCCATTGGAATTATAAAATCTACTATATTTTAAGACGTCCACCAAAATATTTCGGAAAAATATTAAGATTTAAGTGAGCTGGACCGATTTGAAAATACCTCCAAAAATGGTTTTTTTTTATGATTAAAAATAGTTTCTTAAATATTTTTTTTGAAAAAATCCCCTCAAATGACAAAACGGCTTAAGCTTAAAATATTAGCATAAAAATATTAAAAAAAAAATTTTAACGGAATCGTAATGATGCTGTTTTTAACATTTTTTAAAGATTGGTATAAGAAAAACTTGAATAACTGAACCTAAACTCTTCCGATTTAGACTTAAGAGGGGTCATTGGAAAGGTATTTTCTCACTCTTTTCATTTATTTGCTAATAAACTTATTCAAAGAATGGAAGAGAAAGGTAGGAGAAACGAACCTCATTCAAAGTTGAATTAAGATGTTTTGGTATTCGAAAAAAAAGATGGGACATGAATGACGTTTTTTTTGGCCAGAAATAAAAACGGTGTGAAAATACCTTTCTACTGAGATCCCATAAGTCTTAATCAGAACATTTTTGGCCCAGTTATTCAAGTTTTTCGTAAATCCATCTTTGAAAAAAGTAAAAAAACAGCATCAAAAATCTCATTCTTACGATTCCGTTGAAAAGATTTTTAAATATTTTTATGCAGATTTTTTAAGCTTGTTCTAATTTGTCATCTGAGGGGACTTTTTAAAAAAAGTTCTTTAAGAAACTATTTTTATTCATAAAAAACTTCATTTTTGGAGGTATTTTCAAATCGGTCCAGCTCACTTAAATCTTAATATTTTTACGAAAAATTTTGGTGGGCGTCTTAAAATATAATAAATTTAGTAGTCGCGGAGGAAAACCCGCAACTTTTTTTGGTGATGCAGTCTAATGTACATATGCATTCGACATAACCTCAATGTTTGTGTACATTCATAGTATGCCTAATGTTTGTGTACTTTTGTGATTTGTGTTTTTGTTAATAAGTCTGTTGCATTAAGTCTGTTCCAGGTGCTTCAGGATTTGCAGGTTTTTACAGGAAGTCGTTTTCGGTCGCTTTTCCTGTGAATCCTGTAAAACCTGCAAATTGTGAAATACCTGGAACAGGGGTATTTATTGGTGCATTACTTATGATATAAAAATGTATACATATGTATTTTAGATAATGAGTGACAAAAGGGGCTTAAGTAAGCGAAATCTGCGTCGTCTAGCAGCAAAAGAAAAGAAAAACATGAACATGTTTGCTGTTCCCGAACCTATGTTTTTTGTTGAAGGGGAGCCTTTAAAAGAAGACACAAATAGATATTCGCATGCGTTTGAAGCAGAAGATGAAACACTTCCAAGCAAACTAAGGCAATGGTATTTGCAGCATTACCCCTCTAGACGTTGTGTTCGTGACCTATTAAATATTTTGGCCAACGCCAATATAGACATACCAAGATCCGTTGAGACGTTGGTAAATGATCATCAAAAAGTGGGTTTAAGAACAGTGCCGCCTGGAAAATACATACATTTGGGAACTGAAACACATATATCGAATAACATTGCGATCTTCGATAATTGCTCTGAGCTGATGTTGGATGTGGGCATTGATGGTTTGCCACTTTTTAAAACCACATCAAAAAGTTGATGGCCAATTTTAGGCCACTTTGCGAATGTTAAAAACAGTGAAGTTTTTTTGATTGGTACTTTTTGGGGCGAGGAAAAACCAAAAAACCCAAATATATACCTATACGATTTTGTAAACGAATTACGACGGCTTATGGTTGTGTGCAATTGTTACATGGTACTGTGCAAATAAAATGCAAAGCGTTCATATGTGATGCCCCCGCCAAAGCGTATATTTGTGGTTTAATGGGGCACACAGCTTACCATGGTTGTTTAAGATGTTCACAGATAGGTACACGTCTTGAGCGGTATATAGGATTTTCCACTACATGTGGTGAAAAAATTACAGATGATGACTATGCTTGTAGGAAATATGTTGAGCACCACCACAAATACTTTTTATACCCGAGCGCACTTGTGCACAAGGGTATTATAACTTTGTTCACATAACGGTTGTTTGTAACAGGCAAAACGAATCGNTTTATTCAAAATTGATGGTTGCAACAATTTTTTACCAAGAAATACGCTTATGATACAATTTTGGAAAATGGGCGTGGCGCCGCCCACATATATGTATCTCGCTAACCGTTCTAGAAATTTGAACCAAACTCGGTACGGTTATTGTGCTTGCCACATAAAAGCAAAGCGTTGAAAATTATTGAAATCGGACTAAAATAACGACCGCTTTTCATATAACGGTATATTTCAGAAATGCTTGAAACTGCAATATTTCGAAATTTAAGGACGCTAATTTACTTAAAATAAATACACCCCGGCTTATCGTGTAGCGGTAGCTTTCGGAAAGGTGGAAAACATATATTTAATAATTGCGCCGGGTATTTAATGTTCGGCTCCGCCCGAACTTAGACTTTCTTACTTGTTAAATAATCAAATGTCGCTGGAAACCGTTGGAATTGGTATGATATCCCAATTCCCCCTCGACCCTATGCATCTCATAGATTTGGGAATAACAAAAAAAATTATAAGGATGATCATTAGAAATAATGGAACTAATTTCAAATTCACAAATGCAAATAAACAAACAATAAGCGACAGAGTTCTATCTATTGCGCCATTTATACCTGCAGAATTCAGCAGAAAACCACGAAGTTTTCAGCATGTTAATATGTGGAAGGCCACTGAATACAGATTGTTTATTGTTTGGGATATTTACAAGACATATCTGCATATAAATTCGAAAACTTTTCACAACAACTGAAAAAATCAATTAAGAATCCTAGAATGGTACTCGAACAAATAAACAAGAAGTATCTTAACAAACGAATTAAAGCTAAAGTTGCAAAAGAGGGGTTTAAGAAAAATAAGAAAGGCACCATTATTAAATTATTTGGCGAAAATTTTGTATTGACCGCATCTTCGAAGAATAACTATTGCTGCCTTAAGCCCAGTATCCCAGTCGTTATAGAAAAATTTATAGAAAACGAAAATAACGAAATATTAATTCAATGCAGAAGGTTTGCTGAGTCGAGACCATTTTTTCACGAGCCTATCAACTCGATAACATGGGTATAGTGATGACAAATAAAATTCACCTAGGCGAGGAAGTAGTCCCTTTTGAGCTCATTACGCACAAATATGTATGCCTGCCATATAGTACCGATTATTTTATTTTTATTCCAATCCTGCACACCACATAATTTCCAGAATGGCTCAAAAAACGTTTGACATCACTACAACAGAGTTTACGACAGTGGAAGTCCAGTCAACAAATAATCCAACCGCAGCTATGGAAATCTCTATAAACCTCATAATGGAGCAACAAAGCAGTATCATACGAAAACAGGACCAAATGCTTCATAACCAAAGCCAAATATTAGCTGTCTTAAGAAAGATTACCAATGAGGATTTGCAAAACCATGCATATTTTCCAATACAAACCACCGAGGAACTGGAAAAAGTTGAAATTGACGTGGGAAATGATTTAACTAAATATGTAAGTATTTAAATTAAGTATATGAAATTCTTCAATAATAATATGCATACTTCTGTACTTTTACAATACATCATACATATAGCAATTTTTTAATATTCTCAATAACATATATACATAGGTTAGCGTTTTAAAATCAATAATAAGAGGAGACCTTGTTGCTAAGTTTGATTGTATTTTTGGGAAGGACATCATTACCAGCCACAACTACGATGGTGTGAACAACAAAAAACCGTTCAAAAAGTACACGTCGCTTAATAATGCAATATTAAGTAAGTATACGGGTGTAATATATTTTTTACACAAATAACTAGTATCTAAAATTATTTTTTAAGTACAGGTGCTTTGAAAATTGAAGGATACACCGAGAGGCAATATATTTCGGATGTACGCCGCGCATTTCGTGCACATAAGGGCCGTATTTTCAAAAAAAAAATTTGATGATAAAGTAAGATCACAGAAAGATAATTAAATTAGATTGACGAAAATAGCGATAAAAATATTTGATACAATAACAATAATATATTTACAACTAATGAATTTTATGGTGAATTTTAATTATATGGGAATTCAAATATGTTCTACATATGTAATTATAACCCAGTAAAAGAAAAGTACAAATTATTTTTAAAAAAGCCTTTACATACATACCTACATATATAAAAAACAAATGAACTGAATTACAATTAACGAAAGACTTTAAGTTAAATGCAACGTATGTACCATTTCTAATATAAGCTAAAAATTTAAAAATCAATTTACCTATATAAAGTATGTATATACATACATATATATGTAGGTGCATATATATTAGTATGCATCAAATCAAATCTAAAATGTTAAAGCAAATCTACATGCAGTGAACCAAATATAAATTGGGTCGCGGCATTTTAGCAAGTTTTGGCTATTTTCCTTTAGTATAATGTTTATTTTTTTTTTTTTGGTTTATAGCTCATTAAATTTTAGTACAATAAAGTGCAAATTTGGAGTAGCTAGAACTTACCGTTGATTTTGGCTAACTTTTTTTTTTTGTTGACGGTGTCCCGCATTTTTTTCTTTATACAAATTTTCGAATATACAAACTACATCAAATTTGCACCTTATTATACTAAAATTTAATGGACAACAAAGCTGCATACCAAACTTTTTTCTAAAGATACTGATTAAAAAGTTAGAAATTTTGGTGGAATTTTGCTATATTCGGATTTATATGGTATTTGTTAACAAATGAACTATGATTTCATGAAAAAAAAATAAACTTTAATTAAAGTAAAGGAAAATAGCAAAAACTTGCTTAAATGTCGCGTTCCAGTTTATATTTGGTTCACAGCATGTATGTAAATAAATATTAGTTTATAAAAATTGAACTGAATTAAAATTAACGCTAAGTCAAAAGAAATCTAAAATGTAAACACTTATTTCTATATACATACATATACATGTAGTCAGACGCACCGTGTATGCCGCGTATAATAGTATAAAATGAATTGAAATACAAACAAATCAAAGCGTTTTAAACGTTTAGAGTTTAATAATATGTGTATGTACCTATTCTATAATAAGACTAAGCTTAGCCATGCTTATATGCTAGCATATGTAAAAAAAGGGACACACAAATGTAAAGACTAATTTATATACATACATATGTATAAGAATATATCGATGAAATGAACTGAATTTAAATTAATGTATAATTTTACATACATATATCAATTTAAATGCGTTTTCAATTTTTCACTATTTCCAACTTTTTGAACCCTCTCGTGCGCAGTAGTGGTGTATAGCCAATGCTACCCTGTATATATTGTAGGGTGAAGTGTCGTAATGCAGTTAAATATGTGCATTACAACCATGTCTACAGTGACATTCGTATACATACAGAGTAGTAAAGTAAATACATTACTACCTTATGCACCTAAAATGAAATTGTAAGTGGAGTTGTATGCAGCTTGCCTACATCACCGCAAACAAATTTCCAAATTGTGTATCATTTTGTAGGCAGCACACTCGGTTCAATGCCTACTTTCCCGATTGCAAGTAATGCAGTATTGAATACAATGCGCCTACAAAGCGGCCATGTGTTCTAAAAAATATACAGAGTAGTTATGGAAATACGAATGCATTCTGTCTTCAAAGTATCGAAGAGACGATCGAACTTGTAATGAACAAATTCGCCGCTGGGTATTGCTTGGCGGTAATAAAGAGTGAACATGAAAATTAAAGCTGAAAAAGCACCAAAAACCGTACGTTACTTGCGAGTTATAAAATAAATATAAATTTTAACAATTTCAGCAACACACAAAAATAGAGCTTTCGCACGAGCGTTTGTTTGGTTTTCAACTGTCAAAATTTTACTTTGCGTTTGGCACAGCAAAATTCAATAGAGGTATTCTCGAAGTCTTGCACGTTGTACGGATTGCACGAAATGCAAAAATACTCTTCCAAATTCGGAAGAGTACGAGAGCACCCCATTGCAAAGTGGTAGCATGCATATGTAGGTAGCAAGCAGCGAAATTCTGTATCAAATACAATAACAAGATACATAAAAAAAATTAAGTGAGCGAGATGAAAGGAATGAGAGAAATATGTAGCAATTCCAACAACAGAACAGCTAGCACAGAGACCCATTTATCTTGCTATGCCTTTTTGCAAAATATGTGCATTTGTCCAGGTGTTGCATACTTTGCAACGATAGGAAATGCTGTTTTCCATGTATTTTGTTGTTGTGAGTTCGCAAGTTATGCAATCCGTGCTACAGGGAAATACATCCAGATGTAAGTATTTTTCTAATTGAATTACAGAGAGTTGGAATTGAAAAGTTTTTTAATGTGACTACAACCAAACAAATTTTGAAACATCGGAAACCATCGATATATCGATGTTTTTCTGCCGATGTATTTTAGCATCGATGTTCATTTTTCCGATGCATCGAAACATCGATGTATCGGTGTTACTCGCCAAAATTTACATCCCTAGTTCTAGAATAAGGGTGTAAATTTAAACAACGTGACTAGTTTCATGTTCGTGAGCTTCTCCTCTTCAAAATGAGATATCATTCATTCAAATTGATAAAATATTAAATGAAATATCGTTGGGTAACAGAAAAAACACGTTTTAGAAATAAGTATATAGATTTTTTTCAAAAATATTCATGCCTATTACGGCACCCGGCGGACATGCCTTACAACCGCTGACGAATGTTTGGGGTCATTATCGTGCATGAACTCCTCTCTAGCAAATGGAATCATGGTTGTGTTTAAAATATTTATGTAGTCCGTGGCGCACATCTTGCCTTCAATCAAAAAAATATGACCTACACCGAATGCAGAAAAGCATTCATAGTAGAGCTCTCGATTTTGTTCGCACATTTTCAAACAGCCCGGGTATCTGAGCAGCGAGTACTCGCACACTGGTTCAATGCCCATTACTCGAAAATTTTAGAGCATGAGCTCGAGCAATTCGAGTTTTTTCGAGTAATTTGAGCAATGTTTTTTTTTATTATATTGACATTCTTGGTAGCAACTTTTAAAATTTTTCAAATTATTGATATATAATGCAAAGATTGTGACATTGGTATTTAATAATATAATTTCTTTAACATGAATTAGAAAGCAGCTGCTGACAAATACAATTTACAAATTTTCTTTTGTTTATGAAATTGTTCAAAAACTCGAAAATTTTGAACAATCATTTGAGCAGTTGAGCAATGAACGAGTTTCGAGCGAGTATCGAGCTACTCGCATTGCTCGATACCCGGGTATCTAGAGCTCTAATTCATAGTATTATTGGTCCGCCACCATGTTTGACTGTATTTTTGGTGAACTTAGAATCGCACGCTGTGTTTTTTGGGCGTCGCACAATGGGCCATATGACGACATTAGCCAGAAAAAAAATTAAAGTGGAATTTTGATGTTTTGATAATTCCAACTTGTTAAGAAATATCCAATTACATAGAAAAAATTATACCTTGGTGTTTTAAAGCCCACTTTAGTAGTTATTTGTACGTCAAAGTGGTTGTTTTGAAACTTTGCTTTCTAAAAATTAAACAAATCAAATAGACATTTTTAAAAAGTGGTGTGTTGTTTATCACGGCGGTGTGCCAGAACGCTGAAAAGAATGTGTTTGGCACAGAAAACGATGCTCTTTTTTATGAAATAAAAACTATTAAAATGTAATGAGTGATGTAGCTAGAGTAATGTGTCAAAATTAGGCGTTTTTTCGTCAAAAAAGATTAACAAAGGCGACTTCTTTTGGACAATCTAAACACTGTGCTGTCATATACTTTTCTTACAACTTTTTTGTGAGACTCTCCATGATTCCTACTTTTAGATACTGCTTAAGCCAGACTTTTCACGACCTTGCAACAATGTCAAATTCCATATTATATCCAGCAGAGTCTGTAGGAAAAAATGATCATAGTTATCCAAGAGTTGCAACTGATGAAGGAGATGAAAGTTCACACACCGACAGTGACATTTCGCAGACATAACTCAAAAAGTATATCGTCGTTTAAAGTACAAAACCGCGTATCGTAATTCTGCACAACCGCATAAGTGAAATTGGCTGCCAAAAATTGGATTTGCTCACACAAGCTCTTGGCTCAATCCTTATCCATTCGTCCTGAAATATACTGGCCAGAAATGCGATTTCATTATAAATCATTTTGAAATATGAATGTTTTTACTCTCTAGAAAATAACTTATGCAACCTCACATACGCGGTTTTGCATTATCTTGATACGCGGTTTTGCATTTTCCTGATACGCGGTTTTGTACTTTTAACGACAATATATAAAAAAAAATATGTAGTTATAAGTTATATGTTCATTAAAAAATAATTGTATATATTAATATAATTACATTCAAACTTAAAATAGTGTTTTCTTTGCAGTGTAAAGCTTTAAAATTAATTTAAACTGTAAATGAGACATTGGCTGCATTTTTTTATTCATTCTGAACATTTGGAATAAACTTTTTTGTTTACTTATTCTTTAGAATGTTCCTGATGATATGTTAACGTATATTTCAAACGTATTCTGTTTGTTCCGGCTGTGAAATGGGATTATCCGGAATGTATAAAGAAACGCAGCCATTATTTTTAAAGTCGGACGGATTTCGTAAAAAAAATTATGTCACGTCTCCGATTCGCTTGAAATTTTTTTTTTGTGAAAATAAACTAACATGTGTTCGAGGAATTTTTTTCTTGTTTTTTTCGGAGATATGATCTGTCAAAGTTTGCATTTTTTCGTGATTCTGACTAATCATTTACTTTTTCAAATCGTTATATTTCGGGTTCTGCTAATCGTAGAGGCTTCGTCTTAACGTTGTAAAGCTAAGAAACGGGCTTACATTTCTATATATAAGGTGGTCAAGATTGTCCTAAAGCTAACTTAGCTATTAACAGTTGAACTTTTTGAAGTTAATTTGCATAGTGAATACCAGTAAATTAGGGATTTAAAATTATACCATCGTAATCCTTGTTTAATCTATATATATAAAACAAAGTCGTGTTAGTTACACCATTTATAACTCAAGAACGGCTGGACCGATTTTTATGATATTTGGTTTTTGAATTTGTCTACCTTCCGAATAGCAGAATAACTATTAAACCAACCGCTAGGTGGCGCTGGAGTCGAGTTATTAGTAAAACCCGTATCTATGGTCCGATTGGCCTCATATTCGAGATATGTATTTACAATAGAAAAAACAATACCATTGCAAAAAAACCGCCAGGTGGCATTGGAGTCGAGTTATTACTAAAAATCCTGTTTATGGTCCGATTATGCTCAGATTCAAAATATGTATTGTTAACAGGAAAAAGAATTCTTTCGAAAAAAATTTGCCGCCAGGTGGCGCTGAAATTGAGTTACATATGTATATGTAATTAAAAATCGTTAATAAGAAAGTGAGCGTGAAATTTAAAAGTTTGAAGAGGAAAGTTTGTGAAATTTTTTATCAATTGTCAAATAAGTAGGCAGTTATTCAGTTGCCATTACATACCATTGAGATAGATGCCAACATTTTTTTCCGAGTTTTCACCAATTTTAATTCAGTGTTCGACGGTTATTGCATTTGATTTCGATTCTATTAATTCGTTTCAAAAATTTTTTTCTGAAATTATTCAGCGAAAAGTGATTTCAAAGGTGTTCGCGCAATCAATCCGATCGATAATTTTGGTGTGTTTGATTTTCCAGGATTTATGTGCAAATCTATTTTCGATTGCGATTTTTAAACGGTAAGTTGCCTCCAAAGGCGTTCACTTTTTGGGGTTATTACATTTGGTTTTGTGCGCTCATAGATAATTTCTTAATTAAGTAATTGTGAATAATGTGATTAGTTTTCAAGTGTTATTTACATTGCCGCGACGCAGAAGATCTAATCTTTCACAACGAAGTCATAATGCAATTAGACTTCGGAATATAGCCAATCAAACCACTGCAGATGAACGAGAAACCGCACGTGAATAGCGCCGCGTTAGTATGGTCCGACTTCGTGCTTCACTAACACAAGAACGAAGAGAGGAAGTACGTCAAACTGCTCATTTAGCAATAAGAAATCGTCGAGCTTATAATACAGATCAACAACGTGATCATATTCGACGCGCAAGAAGAAGTTATTCAAGTATTGATTTGAATCGAGTAGCGTTTCAATACGATTGCACAATTGACTACAGCTCGCATCCTTCTGTTAAACTTGACTTGGTTGAACACCCAACAGAAGGTAGTGCACAATACCTTAATGAAGGCGATTGATGATGGAAACGGTGGTTTATTTTTCCTCGATGCGCCCGGGGGAACTGGGAAAACATTCCTCATGTCATTGATTTTGGCCACTGTTCGTGCGAAATCGGAAATTGCAGTAGCAGTTGCTTCTTCTGGGATAGCAGCCACGTTGTTATAAGGATGCCGAACGGCTCATTCCGCGTTGAAGTTACCTTTGAACCTTCAAACGACTGAAAATCCGACATGCAACATTGAGAAACACTCAGCAATGGCCAAAGTTTTGGTAGAAAGTAAAATCATCATCTGGGATGAATGCACAATGGCGCACAAACGCGCATTTGAAGCACTTAATCGCACTTTGAAAGATCTGCGCAATGACTCAAGATGTTTTGGTGGCGCAATGATTCCACTGTCTGGTGACTTTCGCCAAACATTACCAGTCATTCCAAGATCGACGGCTGCCGATGAAATAAACGCTTGCCTGAAATCATCTGCTCTATGGCGCTTTGTGAAGGAACTTCAGCAACAAATATGCGAGTTGCATTGCTAAATGATCCATCCGCCGAATCTTTCTCTAAACAATTGCTGACTATCGGTAATGGCCGTGTTCCTGTCGACAAATCGAACGGATTGATTTCCTTTCCACCGAATTTTTGCAACTTCGTTTCAACAACGGACGAGCTCATCAACGAAGTGTTCCCGAATATAATTGCTAGCCACAAATATAACAATTGGTTGAGAGCAATTCTTGCGGCACAGAACAACGATGTAGACCACTTAAATATCACAATTCAAAATTAAATCATTGGTCCACTTCATTCCTTCAAATCTATAGACTGTANTTAGTATGGTCCGACTTCGTGCTTCACTAACACAAGAACGAAGAGAGGAAGTACGTCAAACTGCTCATTTAGCAATAAGAAATCGTCGAGCTTATAATACAGATCAACAACGTGATCATATTCGACGCGCAAGAAGAAGTTATTCAAGTATTGATTTGAATCGAGTAGCGTTTCAATACGATTGCACAATTGACTACAGCTCGCATCCTTCTGTTAAACTTGACTTGGTTGAACACCCAACAGAAGGTAGTGCACAATACCTTAATGAAGGCGATTGATGATGGAAACGGTGGTTTATTTTTCCTCGATGCGCCCGGGGGAACTGGGAAAACATTCCTCATGTCATTGATTTTGGCCACTGTTCGTGCGAAATCGGAAATTGCAGTAGCAGTTGCTTCTTCTGGGATAGCAGCCACGTTGTTATAAGGATGCCGAACGGCTCATTCCGCGTTGAAGTTACCTTTGAACCTTCAAACGACTGAAAATCCGACATGCAACATTGAGAAACACTCAGCAATGGCCAAAGTTTTGGTAGAAAGTAAAATCATCATCTGGGATGAATGCACAATGGCGCACAAACGCGCATTTGAAGCACTTAATCGCACTTTGAAAGATCTGCGCAATGACTCAAGATGTTTTGGTGGCGCAATGATTCCACTGTCTGGTGACTTTCGCCAAACATTACCAGTCATTCCAAGATCGACGGCTGCCGATGAAATAAACGCTTGCCTGAAATCATCTGCTCTATGGCGCTTTGTGAAGGAACTTCAGCAACAAATATGCGAGTTGCATTGCTAAATGATCCATCCGCCGAATCTTTCTCTAAACAATTGCTGACTATCGGTAATGGCCGTGTTCCTGTCGACAAATCGAACGGATTGATTTCCTTTCCACCGAATTTTTGCAACTTCGTTTCAACAACGGACGAGCTCATCAACGAAGTGTTCCCGAATATAATTGCTAGCCACAAATATAACAATTGGTTGAGAGCAATTCTTGCGGCACAGAACAACGATGTAGACCACTTAAATATCACAATTCAAAATTAAATCATTGGTCCACTTCATTCCTTCAAATCTATAGACTGTATGACAAATGAAGACGAAGCAACCAACTATCCAACTGAATTCTTAAACTCATTGGATCTGCCTGGCTTACCACCGTACAATTTACAACTGAAGGTTGGCTCCGTAATTATCATGCTTCGAAATCTTAACCAACCAAGACTATGTAACGGAACGCGTTTGTTGGTGAGAAAACTCATGGACAATGTCATTCATGCGACGATACTTAAAGGAAAGTTCGAAGGTGAGGAAGTTCTCATTCCGAGAATCCCGATGATCCCAACCGATACACCATTCGAGTTTAAACGAATTCAATTTCCGATTCGTCTTGCATTAGCCATGACGATCAACGAATCACAAGGTCAATCTTCTTCAATCTGTTTGTGGCCTGAATCCTGAAAATGGATGTTTCTCTCACGGTCAACTTTACGTGGCATGTTCACGTGTCGGAAAATCATCCGCTTTGTTCGTTTTCGCACCTGACAACAAAACGAAAAATGTCGTGTATAATAATGTGCTTAAATAAATCGACTAGAGTGCAACCAACCTGGTTTTTTGTACATTTGTTAAACTTAATTCATTGTGAGTTCTTTTTCATTTTACCGTTAAAAAAACTGTTTATTCACCTAATAAGTTACGATAACATTTATTGATTCTGAGGCGGTACGAGGTTCGCCGGGTCAGCTAGTCTATATATATAAAAATGAAATTTTTTCCGTATGACGGCGATGCCTGACCAAACGGCTGAACCGATTTCAATTCTGTAAAAAGTACTTTTTTGGGCCTTCTGTGTGGAAGGTTTTTCGATTTTAAAAAATTTTAAACTTTTTGTTGTTGTTGCCGAAAAATGAAGAATGCTGAGACGTCACGATTTCACAATTTCATAGTTTTCTGTACATTAAATGTCACTAAACTCCTAAACGGCTGAACCGATTTGGTTCGTAGTTAAAACATATATCAGTACCTTAAGAAGAAATATTTCTACTAAAAATTTGCTCGCTAAGTGGAGCTGGGGGCATTTACTTGCCGATTAGGCTCATATTTTGAACATAAGTTAGCCAATTGAAAAGGAATATTTGGACTAAAAAATCGCACGATAGGAAGCGCTGGAGTCGGGATATTTCCAAAAACTATTTTACGCTGGGAGAAGGATAGATATCTAATATATATTTGTCTAAGTATGTATGTATGTATGGGCCATGTTGAAGCCTAAACCGACGGACAGAATCGAACGAAATTCTGATAGAGTGTTGCCATGAACCGAGGGCCTATAATAAGGAGAAAAAAATTGGGATTCGATAAGGAGGCGTGGCACCTCCCATAGGCTTTAAAATTTTGTCAACAATAACTTCGGAACCATAAACCCTCTTGAAATTCGGTATACAGGCATTTTTATGGTAGGTGCTTATAGTAGGCTATATATAAATGAGTTCGTAAAAGGGGGCGTGGCACATCCCATAGGCGTGAAAATGTTTATCAGCTATAACTTCGGAAACATAGGTCATTTGAACTTGAAATTTGGTGCGCAGACGTATCTATAGTAGGTGCTTATAGTAAGGTATACATAAATGGTTTTGTAAAAGGGGGCGTGGCACATCCCATAGGCCTGGAAATTTTAGCAGCTATAACTTCAAAACTATAAGTCACATGAAATTGAAATTTTGTATGGAGACATACATATATACGGTAGGTGCTTATATAAATATATACATGAGTTTGTAAAGGGGGCGTAGCTCATCCCATATTCATGGAAATTTTATCAGCTATAACTTCAAAACCATAAATGGCATGAACTTGAAATTTGATGTACAGACATATCTATGGTAGGTGCTTATAGTAAGGAATCCTTACTAATATTATGAATCCGAAAGTGAGTCTGTTTATTTGTTACGTTTTCACGCTTTAACTACTCAACCGATTCCCATTAAATTTTGTACACTGGGGTCATTTAGCCCAACTTAAAATATAGGATAGATTTAATCTCGAATATACGGGGCGTGGCACCTCCCATTAAACGGACTTTTCATAGAGTATAGGGACTTGGTATAGATACATATACGTATATAAAAACAATTCCAGTTTCATGGAATAGGGCTGCCACCTGTTTGAAAAAATCAAATTCGACTTGAATTAAGGGAGTTATTTATTTGAAAATTATGTTAAAGAATGGACGAGAAGAGGCTTAAAAAAGTTGTAGTTTGAAAGGGTTGCCACCTGTTCGAAAAGCCAAATTTAAATTAATTATTCTCAAGCTATCAAAAAAATTAATATATGGATGTCAAATCAAAGATTGCTAAGAAACCTTTAAGTTGAACATTAAACACATTACTGAGGTGTTTTACAAGCGTTGCCACCCGTTTAAAAATTAAATTCATTTAATTTAAATGAATTACTACAATATGGGTATCAATCAAGAGGTTTTTGATAAGGGTTTTAGTTCTAAACTACATGTAGGAGGGTTGCCATTTGCTTGAAAAATCAAATTCTTCTTGAATTAAACGAATTTGATAATTGTACTCAGAAAAAAGCATTTCCTTAAATCAAGAAAAAAGTATCCTTATTTTCGAGTTACTGTTTTTTCCTTAATATTACGAAAAATTTACTCAATTTCAGAAATTGTTCCTTCATTTAAAAATAGGGCGTCATTTATTTAAAGAAGTAAATTTACTCAATATAAGTAATAATAAAAGTAGGGCCCATAAAGATGCCTTAATTTAAACAGAAAGAAACTGTATGCAGAATTACTGTTCACCCGAACGACGTCGGGTGCTCTGCTAGTTCTGTATACAAAACGTGGTTCAAAAAACTGGGTGTTTTTCAAGAACTATTTTTAAAACATTTTTACTTATGACGAGAGGGTTTATTTTGTGAGAATCAACAATTATTTGTAATTTTTTTTCGAAAACTTATGTTAAGATATATTTGGTAAGGTGTTAAACATCGGTTTTTTGCAAAAAGTATACCCCCTAGAAATGGGCGTGGCAATTGCAGGACTAAAATTAGCAAAGCGCAGATTTTATTGCGGATTTCGGCAGAATACGCCCACGCCCATTTCTAGAATATTCTTTGATTGAAAAAGTTGTAGAACAAATGTTGTGAACGAAGCGATATTCTGCCGAAATCCGCAATAAAATCTGCGTTTTGCAAATTTTAGTCCTACAATTGCTACGCCCATTTTTAGGGGTTTGTCGCCTTAAAGAAAAATCTTGGCCGTACAAATATTATACCTGGATAGGTATTCTATCAGAATCTGCAATAAAATTGAAATTCTTGCAAAAACTCAATGTTTAACACCTTACTAAATATATCTCAACATAAGTTTTGGAAAACAAATTACAAAAAAATTCTGATTCTCACAAAATAAATCATCTCGTCATAAAGAAAAATATTTTAAAAATAGTTCTTGAAAACCCTCCATTTTTAACCACGTTTTTATAGAGAATTAAACAAAGATTACGATAGTATAATTACAAATCCCTAATTTACTGGTCTTCACTATGCAAATCAACTTCAAAAAGCTCAACAGTTAATAGCTAAGTTAGCTTTAAGACAATCTTGACCATCTTATATATAGAAATATTAAGCCCGTTTCTTTAGCTATAAAACGATGAAATCTCTACGATGGACAGAACCCGAGATATAACGATTTGAAGGAGTACATGATTAGTCAGAATCATGAAAAAATTCAAACTTTGACAGATCATATCTCCAAAAAAAAGCGAAAATAAAAATTCCATGAACACGTGTTCGCTTATTTCATGTATAGAACCCATAAAAAAATTGTGTGTGAAATTGTGACACCAAATTTGGTGTCCGATATGAAAAATAATGTCTGAAATACATTTTTCGATTATATTGGTCTCAGAGCCCTTGGGAAGGTTAAAAACTATATTTCCAACATTTACATAAACTTTTCTTTCTCTTCACCAGAATCGGTAGAAGTTAAGAAAGTACCTCGAAGGTGTTCACACGGGTTTTGTCACGACTGGGCCAAAAATCAATATTTTGCATCACACGTTTGGGTACCAAGTATTCAAAAGATGAAGCAAATGTGACCATAAATAGGATTATTTAGGATAGCTCTCATTCTCTGAGCCCCCTATCGGAAGAAAAATCCTTCTAAAAACCTTTCCACAAAACAACAATCATTCACTGCGATTTTGAAATCTGGGAGAAAATTCTTCCCATTTGAATGATTCTTGCCATTTTCTTATTTGTAGATGTATGTGTATCCATAACCTTATCATAAGTAGTTCCAGAGATAAGCGAAATGGAAATTGCATTTTGTATAGGAGGTGCCACATCCCCCTTTCCAATAAAACCCATTTTCGCCATAAGTACGTTAGCAAAAGCGGTTCCATAGATAAGCGATATTTGAAATTCGGTTTGTATGGAAGATACCACGCCCCCTTTTCCAAAACTTACCACTTTTCGCCATAAGTACGGTATTGTTAACATATGTAGCTGTTTCAAAATTCAGGATGTTAGCAAAAGCGGTTCCAGATGAATTGGTAAGAGGAAGGAATACATCTCTGCGAAAAAATTTTTAGCTAGGGAGCGCTGGAGTCGAGCTATGAGTTATCTATCTATACTAATATACATATTAGGCTGGGTCGATTTTGTATGGGGAAAATTAAAAGGCTTTTGACGGTATTGTAATAGTAATATTATGATGTCTTAGGTCTAAGAACATTGTTATTGAATCAAAGTGTATGAATTTTGAAAATGAAACTTTGGCTTGTAATTTCTGTGGAATGTGTTAATTGTTATAAACAGGACGATATATCAAATTAAGGGTTATTAAATTTAGTACCTCACGTTCATTTATCATTTTTCAATAAGTCTACAAGTTTTTAAGATATTAAGATAAAACTTACAAAAAACTATAATTTTCCCTTATGAATTTTCAATTCTTCATTACTTCAGGAACCAAGTGAAAAACACAAAAAAGTGAGACGAGATTTTTTTCAAACGTTTTAATGTTTTCGGATGTTTATACAATATTAAAAGGACAATGGACTTGGTTACGCCGATTTGGTCAGTTTTCAAGATCGTGGTGAATGAAGTCAAACATGTATTGTCAAAGATTAGGAATCGTTTGATAAGTTAATAGTAGTTTCAAGCATATAAGTATTTACATAGATTAACATAATACAATTAGGGAGAGAAACGCCCATTTAAGTCCATTTATGCAGTCTTGAAAAATGCGGAATGGTTTCATTAGTCACAGACGACATTTTTAGCGGTTTCTTAATTTGCCGTTATTTGAAAGTAGGGGACGTGCAATAAGTGTTTAGATATACATAAATATTTTAGTTAATTCCCTTATATGAAAAAGTAACTGTAGGTAATGCAAAAGTTTTTAACATATCCTGGGAAATCCTTTTAAGGACTCTCCAATTGGACGATATTGCTTTGCATTCAGCTTGAACGAAAGAAGTCACTCCCTGGCACACTTTTCTGTAATCCGGTTCTTTCATTTAAAAGTTACTTATACAATAGTCAAGTCTTGACTAAACCACCACACAAGATGGTCAAGTCTTGACTAAACCACCACACAAGATGGTATTGGATTTTTAGCAATTAAGTTTTAAAAATGTTTAAGTGTTAATGCTACAAAAATAAACAACGCGCCCCTGATGATGCTAATAAGTTCAGCGAAACGTTGGCCTGTAATAGTGGAATAAACTTGTTTTATTTGCACTAAAGATAATCAGATCGGACTAGCTTATCAAGGAAATTTATTAAACATATACAAACCGATCGGAAATAACAACAACTAGTTATTTATACAATTGAAGAGAAATTTAAAAAAAAAAAAACTGGAGATCCTCCTATGTTTTCCGACATAACTTGGGTAAATGTTACTCAATCGGTACATAATAATTACCAAATTGAAGGCGAGACTTACTGTTACTGATTCATGATAATAATATGATAGAAATCGTTCAGATTATAAACAAATTATTTAAAAAAAGAATGTTGAAACAAATTTTTTGGAATATTTCCAATTTTTATATTGTATGCAGAAACATAAGTAAACAAATTAGTGTTTCTAGAACTTGTGCCTGTGCAGTGTTTCCATACTCATTTGCATAAACAAAATTTTTCCACGGTGATGGAAAATAATGGCTTTTCGATTAGAGCTACCGAAATTGTTCCTAATTTTGAAAAAATTCGCAAATATTAGCTAATATTAAAAAAAATTTAGAATATTTGGAACCAGCGACCTAAATGCGCGCCAGCAATGTTAATGCTGTTCTTTACATCTTTTGACTATAGGCCAGTGCAATTATCACAGGAAAAATTTAGATTTTATTGAAAAATGATAACTTTGAGATTAACGATAAGCTAAATGGCTGCAAGAAATGATATTTGACTTTATCTTTTACGTTAACGGATTCATTATCTAATAATATGCACCAAACCTTTTTGCTGAACCCAGAATTTTTAACAAGAATTGGACTAGTGTGCTGTAGGTCACTTGGCGGTCGATGCGCGTGCTCTTACAATTAAAATAAAATACTAATATGTTGCAGGCTTGCTGATGACTTCATGATACAATATATTTTCACTATTACCAAGGGATTTGAAAAAAATTAGTTTTTCGACCCGCCCTAATACATATATCGAGCCCTAACCGACAAAAAAACGAAAGCGACATATTTTCCAAAAATGTCTTTTTGATGCAGAAATGTCCCTCGAGCATCTAGATGCAATTCTGCATCAAAAATGAAATTTTGAAAAGTGTCGCTTACGTTTTTTTGGCGGTTAGGGCTTGATATTTTGAAAGCCGTTTTTTTTTTTTGTGTTCGGAAAGCTCGAGAAGGGCTGAACCTATTTTTTTTTTTTTAATTTCGGACACCTGCCGCACACGTCCCAAGGGTAAAAAAAATTTCGTTATATAGGGGGGTCTGGAAGGGTTCTTGGCAGGGTTCGGATTTGCCTCACATCAGCCCCTCGCTGGCTCGTTAGTTTGCTCTGAGCTTGCGCAACTCACGGGCAACAAGCGAAGCTGTTTGCAAAGGAGCACTCGTTAAGACGAGCGCACGCGCTGAGCAACCAGCGAACGAGTAAGCAAACGCGCAAGAGTAGAGCGGCAAGAACACGAGGGCCTCATTAGCTCTGCCCTCGCGAGGGCGTCGTTGCGAGCGAGGCACTCATTTGCAGCAGCATACGAGGCAAATGAGGCAAGCAGATTAGACAGGCAAACGGGTTGTTTGGTCAGCAAAAATGTGTGGGATAAAAATTGCATTAACTAAGAATTTCGAGCAAAGGATTGTACGCACACATGCAGATGTGTATATACATACATATATACACATATGTATGTATTTATTTATGTATATATTCTCATGCACAGAAGAATAGATGCGTGCTATTCTGACCAGTTTTATCTACTAGGTAGGCACATATGTGCATACATGTCTATGTAGGTATAATTTTTTTAATGTTCAATAATTTCTTAAAAAATTTCAACTTATATACTTAGGTCTCTTTTTATGTGGCTCTTTCTTTTGCGGATTTGAGTTTATGCGGTTTTTCAAACACTTTTTTCGCTGTAGCGATTTTGCTTTTTTGAGAGCTTTTATTATTTTTTTTCAATGTGTCAATAATTTGTCTTTGTATTCTTACATACAAGTAATTATTAAGTAATTCTGCTAAGTAACTATGTTACATATGTATAAAGGACAATATAATATTTATAAAAATCATTTTGTCTTCCATTTCATAAATGAGTAGGACATTAGCATTTTCAAATGAATACTCCTGGTTTAGTCCCCATACATATGTATGTATGATGAAAATACAACATACTATTTGGAGTGTTAAACAGTATTTGATAATTAAGGCTGGTCCACATAGAACTTACGCGTTGACTTTGTAGTTGGCGTTGGTTTGACAGAACGCACGTCAAAAGTATGCGTTCTATGAAGCTTGAGACTACTTTGGCCAGTTAATTAACATATTAACGAGAGATAAATTAATATTTCATATCAATAATTGTATGAAAAATTGTATTTCTTGCCCTCATTTGATTAAAAGGAAAAAACATTTCACATATTTTTATTTATTTGCAACAGCTGGCGAACGACGCAGCGATCTTTCTGCTTTGTGTTGGCCTTNTAATTAACATATTAACGAGAGATAAATTAATATTTCATATCAATAATTGTATGAAAAATTGTATTTCTTGCCCTCATTTGATTAAAAGGAAAAAACATTTCACATATTTTTATTTATTTGCAACAGCTGGCGAACGACGCAGCGATCTTTCTGCTTTGTGTTGGCCTTAGCGTTGCGAAATTTTGGCTATGTGGACGGCTGCTTTGAAATTCAACGCAACGCCAAAGTTGTATGTGAACCGGCCTCTATTCTTTGTTTACGCAAATTTTCCTTGTCCTTGAACAACAGGCCACAAATAAATTTTTACACCAAGGACTATATTTCATTCAGGTATACAGCATAACTGCTAAAGTAGCAAACTATTTTGGGGGTGTTAACAAGTGCTTACATGTTTTTTGTTTCTGCGGCACAAACGATTATAATATCTTCGTTACAAAAGTAGTGAAAAATCTGGTGAAACCACAGGTTTCGGTCACTTCAAAACTGGTGANATTTTTACACCAAGGACTATATTTCATTCAGGTATACAGCATAACTGCTAAAGTAGCAAACTATTTTGGGGGTGTTAACAAGTGCTTACATGTTTTTTGTTTCTGCGGCACAAACGATTATAATATCTTCGTTACAAAAGTAGTGAAAAATCTGGTGAAACCACAGGTTTCGGTCACTTCAAAACTGGTGACAAAACTGGTGACTTTTGTATGGGCGGTGTGCAGATTGTCACCACTTTCCCCCTGTACGTGTGAGCCTTGCATCACTATCCCAATCGTAAGGAAAACATATAGCTGCACTCCTCTAAAATTTCCCCACGTCCGCCGGCGCAGGGTTGCATTTTCTTCACGGCGAATTAAAAATAACCTTAGAAACTTTAAATAAAAAATCTTAAAATATTTTTCATTTTTATTTTGCAAAACTTATTTTCAAAATGCTTTGTTAATCTAATATATTTACATAGATAATAAACAATATTATGAATAAAAATTACAATTAACATTATTAATAAATGTATTTTTACATACATATGTGGTTGCTTAATTTCTTATTATTAGTATTACTCCTTTGCATATAGATATTTTAAAAAGTTCTAAAATTTTCTATAAAAAAAGTTGAGCGATTTTAACAATATTATTATCAAAAGAAAGGTAATCGATTGACCTTTATTTTGATATATATTAACAGTTGAAAGTCACAACAATTAGTCTTGTTACAACTTTCACTTTTTCACTGCTCACTTATAGATGTTTGCAAAAGGTGAAAAATTTTTATAAAAACGAAAAGCGATTTCAGTGATTTTATAATAAAACAACAGGTAATCGATTTACTTTTCTTTTGATATATATTAACAGTTGCAAATCATTTACACCGGTTCACAACAATTAGTTTTGTTAAAACTTTGCAAAATTATCACTTTTCACTGCTCACTTATAGATGTTTGGAAAAGGTGCAATGTAAAGCAATTTCAGCGATATTATAATCAAAAGAAAGGTAATCGATTTACCCCTCTTTTGATGTATAGTAACAATTTTAAATTATTTACACACTAAGGCCCCTATTGCGAGTGTCGACTGGCAGTAGAATAGAAATTTGTCGATCGAGTCGATCATCTTTTATTTTGCTATTGTGTAACTTGATCGATAAAAATTTGTACTATTGTGAATGGTTGACTGAATTGTAAACAGCTGTTTGTTTGTTTACATTTGTTTCTTTAGTGTTTCATTTACATGATTTTTAAAATAATTGCTTTTATTGGAATATTTAAAAAATTGATACAGTTGAAATATGGTTAAGTGATGAGGAAGATGATGTGGAAGCTAATAGATTAGGAGAGTTGACTAAAGCAAGGAGGGAATTACGAAATTCGTCGGATTCCTTGGAGTTGGAAGATGAAATGTATGTACATATGTGAATTTTATGAATAGAAGTTACGTTCCAGATGCTTCACGGTTTGTAGGTTTTACAGGATCTGCAGAAAAAGCTGTTTTCCTCATTAATAAACTTTATGGAAGTTTAAGAAATACGGTACGGTTTAGCATTTATACAATGATGTTGGGTATTTGTGTCCAAACGCGTGACCCGAGTTTAAAAACTTTAACATACAAGTGTAGTGAAAGAATTGAACTTTAATTTAAAATAAAGATTTCAAATTTCCGAGCACTAGTTAATTAATAAATTATGCACTTTTTTGCGGATGACGTAGCCGGAGTTATATGCACAATATATATTGCATATCCTTCACAATAGAAGAGGAGCTTCCGCCCCTACTCTTTCCGGAAATTCCTTTGCCTATGTCCACATTTTCCTGCATCAGCTCGAACAACCGCGCAGGTTGCCTTTTGTTGCTTACAATTTTTGATCTGTATGTGTATATATCACAATTTTTTACAACTTCCAGTTTAATTGACTTACTTTTTATCCATTATAGTAACACTGTAAATTTTATAAACGCAAACTCCAACGACTAAAAAACAGCAATAAAAGGATGAGCGATTAAAAAGTATTCACAGTCGCAAATTGAGCGACTAAGCGACACTCACAATATCATCGATAATCGACAATCGCATAATAGTCGTTTATATACTGGCAGTCGACATTCGCAATAGGGGTGTAAGTTTTCTGATGGTGCTCCTGGCGATGAAGCTGCTGGCGTTGAAGGTGCTGATGGTGAATGCCAAATCTGTAAACAAAAAATATCAATTAAACTTTATAAACATATATAAAATCTCAATATATACCTTTAGATAGTAGCAAACTCGCTGGTGTTTTGCAATCTAAAAGAAAAATTACATTAGGTCCATTCTTTCGCAACCGAGCTACAAAAGAACACTCGCTTAAATGACGAAATACACGCAAAGCAACAACCAGCCAGGTTGGTTAAAAAATACGCGACCTGAAGTGTAGTGTTGTTAAGTGAAAAAACTGCTCTATTGTGAATTGTTACTGGGAAATTGGAGGGGGAAATTTTTGTTTTCGTATATACATGATTTATATTTTAAATAAGTATATATATTACGCAAATACCTCGCATAATAACTAATTTCTATTGTTTTTTGTGTATAAATCCCTTTAAACTAATCAAATGTTCCTTGCCAGCTTCCAGCAGGGTTGCTTAAGTAGCTAAAAGGAAATTTTACCCGAGTTGAGCGTTCTTTTGTCGCTCGCTGACAAAAAAATACAGCTATTATAATCAAATCAAATTGTTAAATATGTATTCTTACCTTCAAAATTTTCGCAAAGTGACATTTCTTCACGAATTCTTATTAAAGTACGAATTCTTAGCGGATACGCAGCTGCAACAAAGGGAAATTTTGTTGACAGTTGAAACAAAAAATTCGTAAGTGTGTAGGTGAGTTGACTAAAAAGTTGTGAATGTGTTTGTAAATCGTTTGACTTTCAGGGGAAAGTGGTGAGCCGTGGCTGGCAGGGTTACTTTTCTCTGTAAAGACAAAATACATGCATATGTACATACATCCATACATAAATACATACATACATATATAAATATGCATGTTATGTATGTACATATGTATGTATATAACTCTAAAAAATATTTCATTCCATAATATATAATAAATTTTACTTGTTGTTTTAAATGCTGCCCTAATATAATGCAGCGTTTTTGCTGCAATTAAAATGCAACATTTAGCACTTTCGAACATATTTTTGCGAAGAGCGTTCATGCTATCGCATTTAGCAAATGTACATTTACGCGCGTTCGAAATCGTATGCTTTTGACAAACAGCCGTGTTCTAGTCGCTTATTCAGATCCGCAATAGAGATCAATTCTCACGCAGAATATTATGTGCAAAAAGGAAAAAATAGATTTTAAACCAAAAATTCAATACAAAAACTTGAATTGTTTTAACCATAACCGAAAATTTGTTTGTGTATATATTCATTTGTCGGTGCTGTCAGTTAAAATTTCCTAACTTAATTAGGAAACAAAACAAACAGAGTTGATCACAAATTGATCCAGATTTCTATCAGCATCACATCGATGTTGAATTTTCTTAACTTTTCTTTATCCAAATAATGTAAAATAATAAATGAAATATCGATCGGCTATCACCTAAATGCAGCTAGCCACTGTATACGCGAAAAAGCAATGTTGCCACTTTTTCTCATTAAACCATGTTCGAATCGTGGAAATTTCGGAAGATCACAGGGTTGCTTTTAGCATTTCGATTCTTAATGCAAAAATGGAGTTGCATTTAGGTGACGAATTTTGTATGGATAAATGTACATTTAGAGCTAAATGCGCTAAATGTGTTTTTACGCGTAAGCAAAAACAGCCCATAATATTCGCGTATTTATATGCATATGTACAGCGTGGCGGCAAATAACTGTTACCCAGATTTTTTGGAGAAATAAAAGGGTCCTTTATAGATTTTGCGAGTATTTTGTTGTTAATTTTCCACAGATTTTACTTTAGTTGCATTAATTAGTTTTTAAATTTTAATCCTTATTTACATTTGCCAGCAGTGTAAACTTTGAGAGAAAAGTTCATTTGGCACGCAAGTCTTTTTCAGGTTTATAAAAAACACAAAAAAGAAAAAAACTGTATAATGGTGATTTCGTTTCTTCCAAAAAATATTGCTTGTGTTTGCTGATACACTCAACACTATTAAAGGGCATGTTTTTCCCTTCTTGTCCTTGTCTAGCTCACGCATTTCATAATATTGTCTTTATTGTTTTAATAATATTGTTTTAAGCAACTATCTGACTTTCGGGGCAACCATCTACCCTGACATAGCTTCAAAGGGCAGAAAATGTGCCTTTTATTACCTTACAAGAGTGTGACATTTTAAGAAACGAACACAAAATTTCCTCACCCTTTGCCTTTAATTTAGAATCGAACACGAAAAGAGAAAAAGGCAATCAAAAGGTGACGAAATCACCATAAGGTTGGTCGAATGAATGGCCGTCCTAGTCACCAGTTCCGAGTCTATTCGATTTTTGAGTATGAGGCCTTAGGTTGGACAGAAAGGGGAGTATAGGGGACTCCAAATGGAGAAAATTAGCCTATGGTTACAGAAGATATGGAATAAATTAACTGACGAAGACCTGCCTGCCAAGTGAACTTTTCTCTCAAAAATTACACTGCTGGCAATGTAAATTAGGATTAAAATTTAAAAACTAATTAATACAACTAAAGTAAAATCTGTGGAAAATTAACAATAAAATACTTTGTTCGCAAAATCTATAAAGGACTCTTTTATTTCTCAAAAAAACCTGGGTAACAGTTATTCGTCGCCACGCTGTAAATATGTACATATGTACATACAATTATTAACTAACTTTCGCACATAATCTATTGACTACATTCCCACAATTTATGCCCAAAAATGCATGTGTTGTAAAGTGCACTCGAAGCGCTCGCTCGTCGCTCACTCGTCTTACCTAGCAAAGCGAGTATGCAGGCAACATACAACAGCCTCGCTCGTTTAATAGGAGCGCGATCAAACAAGCAGCGCTCGCTCGTTTTCCGAGCTAGCCAAACTTCTCGTGCCTCGCCTCATTGCTGCTGCGAGTACGAGCTGCGAGCGCCTCGTTGCCTGCGAGGCATTGAGTAGGAGTTTGCTCGCTCGCTCGCTCGAACTCCGAGTTTTTGCCCCCCGGGTTCTTGGTAGAGTTCAGGTACTTGGTATGGATATAGACGAAATCAATCGCATACTCTTGGAGAAAAATTGGAACTATTGGAAAAGGACGCGTGGCACCTCCCATACAAACCGAAATTTTTCATCTGCATATTTCTGGAAATTTTCATGGTAGAATACTGGCACTTGGTATGGAGATATATAAAATCATTCGCATGCTCAGAAAAATTGGAGCATATCTCTGGAAGAGTTCTTGGTAGAGTTCAGGAACTTGGTATAGATATATACGAAATCAATGGCATAATCTTGCAGAAAAGTTGGACGTGGCACCTCCCATGGTTAGGTTAGAATGGTGGCGGAAAACTATTACGCCCAAGTAGCAGCTAAGTGCCATTTTGATACCATATAACTCGAATGAGTATGCTAGAACCAGCCGGCGTGGTTGATGAAGTTGAGTATGTTGTGGAGACTTAAATTAGATAGCTCTCGTAACGATGTGATCTCATATGCTCCTAGCATGGTATTTCTGCTCCTCATTAGAGCTGGACATTTGCAAAGCAGGTGTTCTACTTTTTCCTGCTCGTTCTCATCTCTGCAGCTTCTACAGAAGTCGTTGTAGGCGATTCCCAGCCTTCTCGCGTGGGTACCAATCGGCCAATGCCCAGTAAGTGTCGAAACAAGCCTAGCAACGTCAGATCTGGGTATCCTTAGTAGATTGTGTGTTCTCTCAGGGCTGTACGCAGGCCACAATAGTTTGGATAAACGGCAGCCTGCCACAGTGCGTCATCTTTGATCCGATTTCCGGAGATTGTGGAGAAATATGTCTTTATATAAGGTTCCAATTGGGGGTGAGATCCGGTCCTCGATCGACACCAATATGGAACCCTCTCTGGCTAACTCGTCTACAGCCTCGTTTCCGGGAATGTTGCTATGACCTTGGACCCAAACTAAATCTAAATCGAGTTGACGACTTACTGTATTTAACAGTGTCCTACACTCCTTGATTAGTTTCGACCTTGTTGTAAAAGACGCTAAGGCCTTAATGGCCGCCTGGCTATCTGAGAAAATGGCTACTCGCTCGCCGTGACGCAATCCACTACGTTGTAAGAGACGGCAGCCTTCGGCTATGGCGAATACTTCTGCTTGGAAGACACTCGCGAAATCGGGCAGATGAATTGATCTTTTACTCCCAGTGACTCAGAGTAAATACCTGCTCCAACTCTGCGTTCCATTTTGGAGCCATCGGTGTACATATGATGTGTAGAGATATCAAGCTCCCCGTGCCAGTCGGCTCTCGACGGAAGAATGGCCCCGAAAGGCCTGTGTAACTCTACCTCAGGTCGAATGTAATCGGTTGCCAGCCTCAACTTAGGTGGCAAACGGGAAATTATACTGCTATGCCCGATCGTTCTTTCTTTCCATATACCTAGTTCTCTAAGTCTTATAGCCGATAGTG
>NW_016157808.1:36894-58374 GCF_001687245.7 Rhagoletis zephyria | reverse complement strand
CATTAATTCTGTTTTCTCTGGGTTCACTCTAAGGCCACATTGCTCGGCCCACCGGCTAAGCTTTGCTAGAGTACCCTCCATGATGTTACTCAAAACAGATGGAAATAACCCGGTTATTAAAATCACTAAATCGTCAGCGTAGGCCACACTACCTTTACTCTTCCCTGGTTGAGCTTGAGTAGTACTGAGTTGAGCCATAAAATAGGGCAGATCACTCCCCCTTGAGGAGTGCCCCTACTAACGTTTGTTGTTAATGTATAGCTACCAAGTTCAGCTGAAATCGTTCTGCTGCGAAGCATCGCCATTAGCCACGCGCTAATAGACTCCTCGACGCCTAGCTCGTCAAGGGATTTTTGGATAGCTTCTACCCTAACATTGTTAAAGGCTCCTTATATGTCCNATGTAATCGGTTGCCAGCCTCAACTTAGGTGGCAAACGGGAAATTATACTACTATGCCCGATCGTTCTTTCTTTCCATATACCTAGTTCTCTAAGCCTTATAGCCGATAGTGATGCGGTGTGCCGTGTGTGAAGGTCTATAGGAAATAGGTTTGTAATAACATTTAGGGCATCGGTAGGGCAAGTTCTCATGGCCCCTGTGGTCCCGATGCATGCAGCTCTCTGAACTCTGTCTAGTTTCACTTGATAATATTGGTTCTTTAAGGCTGTCCACCATACCAAAGAACCGTAGCATAAGATCGGACGTACAACCGCTGTGTACANACAAACGAAAAGCAAACGTTTCTAGTTGGGGAAAATGACAGTGAATCTTACAAATTGTTTCTGACTATGTACAAAACTGTACAAAACCACAAATGATATGATGATCGATGAGCAATTGGGAATTGTTTCGTACAGTTTATTTTCGTACTCTGCTTTCCATATACCTAGTTCTCTAAGTCTTATAGCCGATAGTGGTGCGGTGTGCCGTATGTGAAGGTCTATAGGAAATAGGTTTGTAATAACATTTAGGGCATCGGTAGGGCAAGTTCTCATTGCCCCTGTGGTCCCGATGCATGCAGCTCTCTGAACTCTGCCTAGTTTCACTTGATTATATTGGTTCTTTAAGGCTGTCCACCATACCAAAGAACCGTAGCATAAGATCGGACGTACAACCGCTGTGTACATCCAGAGTACAACTTTTGGATTGAGACCCCATGTCTTCCCAAAAAGCCGCTTACAGGAGTAGTAGGCAATGCTCGCTTTCTTTACTCTCTCTTCAATATTTATTTTCCAACTTAGCTTAGGATCCAGTATGACTCCCAGATACTTCGCTTGTTTAGATAATCGCAGCCTTTGTCCATTTATCTTTGGTAATTCAAAGCTTGGGACCTTATTTCTTGTCGTAAAGAGCATTAATTCTGTTTTCTCTGGGTTCACTCTAAGGCCACATTGCTCGGCCCACCGGCTAAGCTTTGCTAGAGTACCCTCCATGATGTTACTCAAAACAGATGGAAATAACCCGGTTATTAAAATCACTAAATCGTCAGCGTAGGCCACACTACCTTTACTCTTCCCTGGTTGAGCTTGAGTAGTACTGAGTTGAGCCATAAAATAGGGCAGATCACTCCCCCTTGAGGAGTGCCCCTACTAACGTTTGTTGTTAATGTATAGCTACCAAGTTCAGCTGAAATCGTTCTGCTGCGAAGCATCGCCATTAGCCACGCGCTAATAGACTCCTCGACGCCTAGCTCGTCAAGGGATTTTTGGATAGCTTCTACCCTAACATTGTTAAAGGCTCCTTATATGTCCAGGAAGGCTGCCAGAGTGAATTGCTTAAATTCGAGTGACCTCTCGACAGTTCTTACGACCGCATGGAGCGCCGTCTCCGTGGATCGTCCCCGCAAATATGCATGCTGCGCTTCAGACATGCCATTGCCGTAGAAAAACCCCTGGACGTGCGCGTCCAGAACCCTTTCGAACGTTTTGAGAACAAAGGAAGTTAAGATAATAGGTCGAAAATCTTTGGCGTGGACGTGCCCTCGCCTTCCAGGTTTTGGGATGAAAACCACTTTTACTCGCCTCCACGACAGAGGGACGTAGTTAAGGGTTATACATCCTTTGAAAATGAACAAAAGCCATGGCATAATAGCATCCTCCGCAGTTTGCAGCACATACATATGTACATGTGCATGCAAGCAAAACTAGTATAATTCAAACTGCAAAATCCATTATGAGCGTATACATACATATATGCTAAGCGTTGTTACAATTTCAAATGCACAATTTAAAGGTAGATATATTTAATAAAAAGTGTACTGTATAGACATGTATGTATATTAAATAATTGTTGTGGGACCCAGGGCCACAGGGTCCGGGGTCCTCGCACTCCCTCCTTCCCCCGGCAGCAAGACCTACGGTCACCTTCCCAATATTTTTGTGTATTTCGTTTTTATTTGTTTACTTGTCATCCTCGCATAGCTGTAATTTGGTGACGGGGTTGCTGACCATCCAAAAGGGAGTTTTGTAGTGTTGATTCGAACCGTGGTAGATGTCGGGTTGCCACTGCGGTATCACTCCTATTATTATTAATTAGTAGTATTAGTATTATTTTGTTATTATAAATATTAATATTTCTAGGTATTATTATTATTAGTATTTATAATGATTTTTATTATTATTGCTGTTGTTGTTATCATTAGTTTTAACATTATAATGATGACTATTTTTTCGACTTTTATAATTTTTTTCCGCTTCATGCCATCTGCTTCTTTTATTGTTTTTCTTTGAACTTAGCTTCCTCTTTCTTCTTCTTCTGCGTCTTATTTAGGTTTCTTCGGCTAATTTCTCCTCTTTCAGGATCTCCGCTGCCGTAGCAATCGCTTCCCTACTGGCAATTGCTGAGTTCACACATTTCAGTCACTGCTGAAATATACCTATTCGGCGCTGTGCGCCGAATAAAGCTCAGACGATGCCACGGGAGAATTTTCACCTGTCGCGTTGTTCTCATAAAATGGTTTGAGATCACTGACGTGCGATGTTCCCCTTTTCCCTTTGTGCACCTTGTCGAGTTCGACGATCACAGGCGAAATAAAATTTAGAACGCTATGTGGTCCACCGTATTTTGGTGCGACTTTAGCCGCGAAATTTTCGACGGCTTTAGACAAGAAGTGTTCGCGCACCAGAACTCTGTCTCCCACCACCGATTGCCACGATCTTCTTCGCAGATTGTAGTGTCTCGCATGCTCTTTCGTTGCCTTTGGTTGGTTTCGTCGCACTAAATTGAACACCCCTTTCATTGTCGCCACTTTTACTTGCGGTGTTGTGGTATCTTCGCCGGTTCCTAACGTATCTTCGTCATACAATACGTTCGGTAACCTTGGCTCTCGCCCTTGGACGAACAACGTGGGGCTGTAACCCGTAGCCTCGCACACGCTCGTGTTGAGGGCCAAAGTCATTTCTGCCAACAGATCATCTCAGCTCTTCTGGTCTTTGCCAGTGAACTGCGCTAGTAGTCGGTTGACGTTACGGTTAGCTCTTTCCGTCGGATTTTGCTGCGGTGTGTACGGAGCAGCGAACTGGTGCCTTATTCCCATCTCCTCCAGGAATTGCTTAAATGTCGAGCTGGTAAATTGCGTTCCATTATCCGTGATCAGGATTTTCGGAATGCCGAATTTGCCGATAATCTGCTGTCTTACTGCTAGAATTACCTCCTCCGCTGTTGCCTTCCACATTGGTACAATCTCGACCCACCTCGAGAAACGATCTAACATCACCAGCGCCATGGTGTTTCCGTGTTAAGACCGCGGAAGAGGTCCCACGAAAACAGCACACACCGTCGCCCAGGGTTCTTCGGCTAGCTGCGTCAGCATCTTTCCGGCTGCTTGCTGCTGGCTTGGCTTGTAACGCTGGCACGTCTCACACTGTCACACGTACATACTTCCTCACGTCGCGGAACATGCCTGACCAATAGTACCGCGCTGTCGCCCGTGCTATCGTTTTACGGGTACCCATATGGCCTGCACTGGGAACATCGTGAATTTCGCCTTAACACCCTCTGCCTTTGCTCTGCCGGTACGCATAATTTCCATGGGAACAGGGAACGTTTCTGGGGACCTCTCCAGCTTCGCGACCTTTTCTTTCAGCCACTCGCACTCTACCTCTATTCCTCCCGAACCAAGTAATTTTTCCTGGGGTTGTCTTGACAGCGCGTCGGCTACCACATTCACCTTACCCTTGCGATACTGCACATAGAAGGAGTACTGTTGCAGTTGCAGCACCCACCTTGCAATCCGACCGGATGGACTCTCTATCTTACTCAGCCATTTGAGCGCTAAGTAGTCGGTGATGACGGTAAGCGTGTATCCTTCTAGGTAGGTCTCATCTTTTTGATCGCCCACAATATGGCCAGGCACTCTTTCTCCCCTGGTGAATAATTGAGTTCGGATTGATACTTCAACTGCTTTTTGAAAAACTCAAATTTTTCTGGGCTGATCCTCAGATTCGCCTGCCTAAGCCATCGGCCAAGGAGGCGAACTGGAGGGAATTTTGCGAATCCATCGAGGATACCAAGGAATCTGCGAGATTAAGCAAAATCCTTGCCAAAGGGCACTCACAGCCAACATATATAAAAAGGTCAGATGGTTTATGGACCGATCGGCTGGGGAGACGCTGGATATCCTTCTGAATACACATTTTCCAGGGTGTAAAATCGATGTAGTGGAAACCGATGCCCCAGACCATATACCAACCCTATCCTAGGACCTCTTAGAGGAGCTACTGGAGAGGGAAAAGATAAAATTTGCTATCTTCAGCTTCTCACCCTATAAATCACCGGGTATGGATGGAATACTACCAGTCATGCTTCAGAAAGCTTCTGAGATGGTCATTCCAGTCCTAGAAATAATTTTTAGAGGGTGCCTTATACTGAACCACGTTCCGTTAAGCTGGAGGAAGATTAAAGTAATTTTTATTCCTAAAGCGGGCAAACGGGGCCACGACAATGCTAAAGATTTCCGACCAATAAGCCTAATGTCCTTCGTGCTCAAGACGTTTGAGAGGCTGTTGGATCTGTATGTTGTGGACAAGACGTCCAATTTATCATGCTCTCAATATGCGTACTTGAAAGAGAAGTCNGACGTCCAATTTATCATGCTCTCAACATGCGTACTTGAAAGGGAAGTCAACGGAGACTGCCCTACATGAAGTGGTACGTACAATTGAGAGTTCGCTCTACTATAAACAATTTACAATGGCGTCCTTTATAGACATCGAGGGGGCCTTTAATAACGTCAGTGTAGATTCCATCCATGAGGCACTTATGGAAACAGGGATTGATCACTGTGTCCGGGCTTGGATAGTGTCTCTGCTAAGGAGCAGAGTAATACATGCCGAATTGGGGTATCAAAGCAGGGCCGTAGATGCAGTGAGAGGCACCCGAGAGGGAGGAGTGCTATCACCGTTACTTTGGCTCATGGTCTTAAACAAACTACTGGTAAAGCTGGACTCTCAGAGAATCAAAGCGGTGGATTACGCCGATGATTTAGCGATACTAGTATCGGGTCAGTTTCCTTCGGTCATAAGTGATATTATGGAAAGGACTCTCTTAGCGTAAACCCGGAGAAAACTGACCTTATGCTTTTCACAAACCAAGGTTCCGAAGAACGGAATTGGATCTGTCAAAGAAGGTGAAATACCTTGGAGTTATTTTGGATCCCAAACTTAACTGGAAACCAAACATTGAGGAGCGTGCTAGGAAGGCCACGGTGGCTCTCTATGCAGCCAAGAGAATGTTGGGCAACAGATGGGGTTTGAAACCAAGAATTGTGCACTGGATGTACACAGCTATAGTCCGACCATTATCTCTTATGGGGCGCTGGTCTGGAGCCCTTACTAAGGATTACGTAGTTAAAAAGCTAGGCGGAATTCAAAGGTCAGCAGCTAGCGTAACAGGCGCAATGAGATCTTGTCCGAAGGACGTTTTGAACGTCCTTCTTGACTTATTACCTATAGATGTCTTCATCGAGAATTTAGCTGCTAACAGCGCCATCAGACTGCATGCCCTGGGGCTCTGGAAGGAAAGACCGTTCGGGCACGGTTCCATCCTAGACGCAATACCGTCTGAAATTAAAGCGCTGCCCACTGACTATATCCTGTCGAAGACCTGGGTTCACCACAAACCCCGCACGAAATTCCCAAGCCGCAGTGACTGGAATCAGGAAGATTTCGGGTACTTGCAGGGCTTAACTGTCTTTACGGATGGGTCAAAGATGGAATGCGGGGTTGGTGCTGGGGTCTTCATTGAGCAATATAACCTAAAATTATCCTTCCGCCTACCAGACTATGCAAGCGTCTTCCAGGCCGAAACGTTTGCTATTAAGGAGGCAGTAAGGTACATCAAAGACAATGTACCCGCGAGAACGCAAGTGAACATCCTCTCGGATAGCCAAGCGGCTATTCAGGCACTTTCCTCTAACTCTGTTAGATCTCAGCTAGTGGATGAATGTAGGAGAGAGCTGGCCTATATCTCTGATCAATACGAAATTACCCTAATATGGGTCCCGGGACATAGGGGCATCTACGGAAACGAGGCAGCGGACGAACTAGCAAGGAGCGGCTCCGCACTGGATATGTCCCACGCGGTGGACATGGGCGCCTCGCTCAGGGAGATTAAGACAAAAATTACCGAATTTTATCATTCGAAGGCCAGGCAGAGGTGGAACTGCACAGGATCCTACAGAATTGCCCGGCAGTTCTGGGTGTCCTACGACCCACTCAAAACCAAAGCTCTCTTAGGAATGAGCAAAACAAAGGCCTACAAACTTACTGCAGTGTGCACAGGTTGGGGTACATGCCGAAAGGATAGGACTGCCCTTCAATAGGTTCTGCCGCAGCTGCGATGACCCGGGCTCAAAAGAGATAGTCGAACACTTGCTGTGCGAGTGTCCAGCCCTCGCAAGGATGAGGCTTAAGACACTCGGCAAACCATTCCTGCATAATATTTCAGAGTGCAGCTGCCTCTCTCTGTATGACGTACTGAAATTTATTAAAGCCGCCAAATGGCTGTAGGTTGCACGAGTTGTGGAATCAAAATGGCAAACTTGCTAATTGCTTGTCATCTGAGTGACAATCCACTTAAACCAACCAACCAAGCCATCGGAAGACCTCCGAAAGATGTTGGACGTGCTCTTGCAGGGTTGCGCTGATGACAATGATGTCATCCAGGTAGGCAAGCCCTATATCTGGACCGATAACTTAGTCTAGCGCACGCCGGAACGTCGCGGGGGCGGAGTGTAGCTCAAACGGCATTACTCGCCATTGAAAAAGGCCACGCCCTGGCACTGTAAAAGCAGTGTACTGTTTGCTCTGCTCATACATTAGGATTTGCCAGTATCCTATTTTCAGGTCTAGGCTGCTAATATAACACGCGCTTTTTAGTCGGTCAACGATATGTTGGATCTTCGTAGGGGGTACGCGTCGGGCACTGAACGCTCGTTCAGCTGTCAGTAGTCGACGCAGAGTCTCCACTTGCAGGTCTTATTCTTCGCCAAAACTATAGAGGCACTGTGCGGGCTGTGTGAGGGTTCAATACACCCTTTCTCGATAAGGTCGTCGATCTCCGTGTTGATGATTTCCTGCATCTTCGGGTTCTTCGGGCAATACCTCTGCTTGATCTTCCGGTCATCCTTCATGACGACCCGTTGAGCGGCGATATTTTAAACTCCAACATCTCAAATTTGCGTACTTCTGACTTTAATAACTTCCTCACTTCGTCGGTTGTCGCGGCTTCTGTATGCATGGGGCTTGATTTGGGTTCATCGCATTTACCTGACCTCTCCGCACCACCCTCGCGTTTCGCCGTGAACGTTTCGACTTCTTGTACGCAGCTCTCTTTTCGGAGTGTCACGTGTAAGTCTCCGCAACATAATCGGACGCCCGCTTTTGCCAGGTAATCTGTTCCAAGGACCACGTCATCCATCAAACCAGGCAGTATTAAAAGACCGCGTTCATGCACCTGATTCGCCAGCTCTACTCCTGCCGTTATAGCCTTCAGCACCGTTTTGGATCTCCCATCACCCATTACCACAAGCGTGTTCACTTGCCTAACCTCTCCCACACCCAGTTTCTTAAACACGACTTCACTCAAGAAATTTGTTGTCGCGCCTGTATCAACTGCAGCTACTATGTTGACCTCACCTACTTTGATCGCCGCCATAATTCGGTCAGCCGTCAGCCTTAGAACACTCTTTAGTTTGGGCGAGACTGTTCTACCTGACGCCCACTCCTCGTCGCAAATGGTACCTCGACCCGTTTCTCGATGCACTACGGCATCGGGTCGGGACATTGCATCGACCACAGGTCCAACAAAACTCTCTCCGTGAAGCTCTTTACTCCCTCGCAAAATGGCCATCTTCTCCGCAATGTCTACACGCAGCCCACGGATTAACGTACTCCGACTGCGGTTCAGCTTGCGCATGTGCTGATATCTCTCCGCGACCCGCGGAGTTGTTCACGCTGCGGCTATCTGTGGCTCTCACCGGGGGGATATTTTCCATGTCTTCCTCCAAACTCACTAGCTCTTCTAGAGTGGTCAATTCGGAACGTTTGACATACCATTGCAACTCGCTTCTAGAATTCCTGTAGCAACGGGTTAGCTTCTGCTCTGGGCGTGTCGCATCAGATTCTGAAGGGCCAACACATAGTGTCTGAACTTCTCGTTCTGTTGTTGAACGCGACGCACTATGGGTCTACAGCGGCCAAAAGTAGTAAAAACGGATTAGCGAATTCTGAAAAAGTAATTACGCAGATGCATAGCAAAATATTCAGCTAACTCAAACCAAAAATAATTTTTGATGAGAATGAATATTTGCAATCATGACACGAGCTTAAAGCAGGAGGAAGGCGAAAAAATAAATTTGTAAGAAAAAATTTTGATTTTGTCGCAAGTAATTTGAATTAATTTTTCCACTTGTGCGGATATATAAAACGCCAATCTGATTGATGAGCAGTTTTTTAAATATATCTGTGGTCAAACATTGCTTTAAATTTATATAAATCTTTTGAAATATATTAAACAGTTTACCTTGAAATTCTACATAATTTTGTGAGTGTAGAATTTTTCGAGTTCTTACTTTAAAAAGGGATATTTAAAAAGAACCTAGGAAGCGAGCTAAATTTTACTTAGGACAAGTAAACATAAAATATACGTGTCATATCTCAAATTGTTCCAGCCGCGAGAAACTGCTTTTATTCTTCCTTTTATAGACCCACCTCCTGTAAAACTTATAAAATTTTTTTTTGGAGAGCTGAAAGGAAAGACATAACATGTACATAAAATGAATAATATGCAATATAAAGTGGAAATTAAAGAAAGTGTAGATATTAATGACTCGCCAATCTATTAATCACAATCAACATTCAGCCAAAAATGGATGCTTCTCTGGACGAGATCCGCTTTCGATGGCAAGAGTCCTGCTTGCCTTAGCTAAGCTTTTGTTGTATAAATGTAGGTAAAATTGAAAGTTTCAGTGCACATAGTTTAGTATGCAGATATTGTAAATGTTTTCGTTTTGTCATTTTAAAATGAAGAAATAGGAACTTCTTTAGAAATAAAATAAATGTGTCTGTTCATTTTCTCCAAAATTCATAAAATTTAGTCCTAGGAGCCAAAAAAGTTGTGTAGGAGGTGGACGCCGTAATAAGAAATTCTTTACTATCTTTCAAGTTGGAAAATTTTGGCTTAAACGAGCAGGGCACACCGAATTTCATCAAAAATGATTTTTTTTTGTAATTTGTGCCTGTTATTCTAGAATTACTGGATGATTATGTAAACCGATTTTGACGATCTTTCAGATTTAAGCTTTTCTCGTTAAAACCAGCATATGCTCTGAATTTCATCAAAATCGGATAACATTTACTATTTCCGTCCACAAGAGCTGTGGTAGCGCGTTGAATTTTACCATTTTCCACATTTCTTCATTCCTAAGTGCCAGCGCATATACGAAATTTCAGCGAATTTCTAGTACGGTTACTACTTTTGGCCGCAGCTGATATGGGGACGTCCCACTGTGCGACGCCGGAGCTCATCGTCTAAGGTTTCGTGGTATCGAGAGTTTAAGAATAACCTTAGAAAGTCTCTTTTGAAGTCCTCCCATGTCGCCAATTCCGGTTATTACTGCGGAACAGTGTCAACGCCTTCTCTTTCAGCAGTTCTGGCATTGCTCGCGGTAACAAGTCGCGATTCACCTCGTATTCTTCTGTCAATTCTTCCACACGCTCGATGAAGCTGAGAGGGTCTCGGCCGCCGTCGTACTTGAAACCCCACTTACGGACTCGGTCCATGAAGGTTGCAAGCGATATCGTAGGATACATTTCGTACGGCTGTGGTGTCTCAAACGCGTCAACGGGCATTGGTGACTGCATGACAATGGCTCCCTGGTTCCGCTTGGTGTTGTAACAGTCAGCGCAGGCTTTGAGTGTTTCGATTCTAACTCTTCGAACCGGGTCTGGTAGTCTTCATTGTTACCCTCTTCCTGTATAAATGAAGAGAAGCCTCTTCGCAGCTCTTCGACGGTCCCGATCTGTTCGAGGCCAAACTCTGCAGCTCCTCTCGGTTGAGGTAATGTACACACTTTCCATTCACTATTGTGTTTTTCTTCTGCTTCACACTTTTTTTTTCACTGGACCGCCTACTAGTAGTTCTTCTGGTGGTCACTGCACTTTTGTGTCCCTCTCACTTCAGCCCCTTTTGTTCTTGTATTGTTCTTTAAGTTTGGGTCTTTCAGGTAGTCACTGAACCCTGTGTCTCTATCACTTGTGTTCTTTTTTCACTTCACTTTTCACGTCACTCTCCTTTATGTTGATTTTTTTTTCTTTTAGAGTCCCAGCTCGGGCGCCATTTGTAACGGAGTTTCCTGAGTGTTGGGCGTAGCTCTCGGTTGTCCAGGGTTCTGTAAAGAGTAAATATTCTATATCCTCAAGAAATTAGAACACACCCGCTTCAAGTTTATAGCTTCTTTATTTGCTATACTCTCGCTATATCTACCCTCTAAAGCACAGAGGATAAAACCCTACAGCTAGCACAAGTCTCAGTGGTTAAGCTCACTTCGAATATAGAAGAATATTCTCGGAGGTAAGTCCCCTCTTTAAGTACCCGTGTGACCCACGTTGCGACGCGTGCCACGTATAACTAGCTAATGAACGTTGCTTGATACCGCTGCTCCTTTTATACCATTTCTGCTCGCCGGCAGACAGGTATCCTTATTACAATTGTTCGTTCTTTATGCATTGTAGGTATTCCATATACTGTACATACAAAGTAATAATTCAAAATACATATATATGTACACACACGATTAAGAGAAATTGAGATTGCGCCCATCGCGGCACCGCTAATCCGCTCTTTGATTTTTGATTGAGGAAACCCAAATAACGATTTCACTTGGTACGGTTTAGTTATTTGCCCAATGATTTTGGGCTATTGTGTTCAAATGGGTGACCTGGTCCCGATTCACACACTTATAGTCAAGGGTCTACACTTTAATGTAAACCCTAATTTTGTAATTTGCGGTCACTATTACACTATTTATAAATTCGGTCTTTGCGATGTTTTCAGCTTGCTAGTTGAAGATAAACTGTTTTATTCATTTCAGACACAACGTTCATTTTCCTTTACATTTTGCTCTTAATGCTAATACGGTGTTTACACCTCTTGTTTATTTATAATACTAATACGGCGTTTACAAGTCTTGGTTATTCATAAGGGCTATACTCCACAACTCCCCACACAAGCTTTTGTAAACGTCGCAATATACACAAAAATATTATTTTGATAATATATTTACAATATATTACCACATTGAGACTACATTAAACATTAAAAAAAAGAATATTATAATATAGGTAGTAGTGATAACGAATCTTTAAAATAGGTGCTAATAAGAATGCTAATAAAGGATTATCTTACTCCCTATAGTTAACACGTTGCAACTTGCGTAAATTTCTATCGTTTTTCATTTCTGTCGGAACATTTGTCTCTCCATCCACACTCCCTTGCTCAGTAAGTAATTGCTGATTGACTTTTTTAAGCAGGTTAACTACTTTAGTTTGCGAATCTGACACATGTATTTGCTGGGCGCTAGTGCTACCATCTTCGTCAATAATTCGCTCATTAGTGGCTGATACACCGCGGATCATTTGATCAACGTGTCTTTTTATAATTTTTTTATTTCGGGTTAATGCACAATGATAAGAGCATGGTCCGACGCGCCCCGTCACGGTAGCTTGCTGCCACCCTGATTTATTTGGATTTGTATAATCTCTCACGAAAACATTTTCTCCACTTTTAAAATTAACTTCTCTCTTACCCCGGTGGTTTCCTACCTGTGCTTGTTGGCTTTCGGAAATCTTTCCCTTTACTATCGGTGGTCTGAGTAAGCTCAGGTGGTTCCGGAGCTCTTTTCCCAACAACAACTTAGCCGGCGATTCACCTGTAGAGCAGTGTTTAGTGCACCGGTAGTCGAATAAAAACGTATCTAACACCGTGTCTAAATCACCTAAGCTACCACTTCTCAAATTCGCACAAATTGATTTTTTAAATGTCCTAACGAAATTTTCGGCTTGCCCATTTGTAGCTGGGTGCCCGGGCGCTGTTAACCGGTGTCTAATGTTATTAGCCAACAGAAACTGTTGGAACTCCGATGACGTAAATTGACGACCATTGTCAGTAACAATAGTAGTAACTAACCCAAATCTACTAAGTACCTCGCGAAGCTTTTGTATCGTAAAAGTCGAAGTTATATTTTTAGTTTTAAAACCTCAGCCCATTTAGAATATGCATCGATCATTATTAAAAAATAATAGTTGTTCACGGGCCCTGCAAAATCTAAATGAAGCCGGGACCAAGGCGTCTCTGGAACAGCCCAAGGTATTAGTGTACTTTTTTCGGGACTTGATTGATCATGTCTACACGGCACGCAATTTGACACTTGTTGTTCAATGCAGTGGTCCAACTTAGGCCACCAAACGAATGAGCGAGCCAACCCCTTGGTCTTGACGATGCCAAAATGCGACCGGTGTAGCTCCCCTAAGACCCTACTTCGAAGTTTTGACGGAATGACTACCCGATAGCCCCATAAAATACAATTATATTCCACCCACAATTCATCCTTCTTATCGCGAAACGGAATAAAGTCCTCACCTTTTAACAACCCCACCGTACCCTCATGGATAGCTTCTTTCACTCTAGACAAAATTAGGTCGTTCCTTGTTGCTTTTGCGATATTTCTGAAATTTAAGCTTAGGTGGTTGTTGCTTTCTATGAAGTTAACATAGTCAAAACCGCCATCTTCCTCTTCCGCGTTTTGCTGTGGGAGCCAAGAAATAAAATCTTCGGAATTAGAAACACCCTTTATATATTTAATAGAGTAATTAAACCCTGACAAGATGACTGCCCAGCGCTGCATCCGAGCCGCCGCCATCACTGGTAAACCCTTGTTCTCCCCAAAAATTGTTAGAAGTGGTTTATGGTCAGTTTGGAGCGTAAAATGATTACCTAAAAGATAGTGCTTTAGCTTTGTCACGCAAAATACAATTGCTAACGCCTCTTTTTGAATCGTGCTGTAATTCCTTTCGGCTTTCGTGAGTGCACGTGAAATAAATGCGATAGGCTTTTGTACCCCATTCTCGAAAGAATGTGATAAAATACCACCCACTGCGGAATTTGACGCGTCTGTCGTCAAAACTATGGAGTTTTCGGGATTGAAATGCGTAAGCACACATTCAGATGTAATGTCTTGTTTTAAGAGCTCGTAAGCCTCTTGACAGACCCTCGTCCACTTAAAGGGAACATCTTTTCTTAGCAATTCGTATAGCGGAGCCATTTTGTGTGCAAATTTAGGGATGAATTTCGAAAAATAATTCACCATTCCATTCCAACAAAAGCTCTTACCTCGGATACGTTCTGTGGCACCGGTGCATCTACCACAGACTTGACCCGATCTTTATTTTTGGTGAGACCATTGCGATCTATATTAAATCCTAAATACGTAATTTTGTCTTGAAAAAAATTACACTTACTTGCGTTTAAACGCAGTCCAACTGCTCGTAGCTTGGTTAGAACCGTTTCTATAGTTTTGACGTGATCGCTAAAATCGGAACCGGTAATAACGATATCGTCTAAATAGTTCACGACATTTGGAATACCTCTCAATATGTTCTCAATAGTTTTTTGAAATATGGCTGCGGCTGGTTTCACGCCAAAAGGCAATCTGGTCATCTTAAAAATACCAACGTGAGTACTCCACGCGCATAGCATTTGCGATGCTTCATCCAGCACCAGCTGGTTATACGCGTTGGAGAGATCTAGCTTCGAAAACAATTGACCTTGCATAGACGCAAACAACTCGTCAATGCGCGGCAATGGGTACCTCACGTCGCTTAAATATTTATTGATGGTCGATTTATAATCGCCACAAATGCGCAAATCACCGTTTGGTTTGACAACTGGAACCAAGGGTGTGCCCCAATCCGAGTTATCGACCTGCACTAAGACTCCCTTGTTGACTAAGTCAGTAATTTGCTTTTCAATTTTATCTCGCCAAGCTTGTGGAACGGGGCGCGGTTTGCAAAAAATTGGCTTCACTTCCTCCACAAGACTCAACTTTACCTTGTTTACAGTATACGCGCCCAATCCTTCTTCAAAAACTTCACTATACTTAGTTTTAATATGCTCGACTATGTCTTGGTGTTCTAAAAGGGAATTGATTTGCGAAAGCCCCAAGCCGCATATTTTCATAAAATCCCGCCCTAAAATGGGTGGGCCACACGAGTTGCTGACCACCAGACGCAAGACATGCGACTGATCCCGCGTCTTAACCATTGCCATAAACTCACCCGCTACATCGATTTGGCTGCCATTGTACGCGCTGAGGTTTTCGCTACACGCTTTTAACTCGTTTTGGTGAAAGTACTTGTCGTAAATAACTTTCGGTATCAGCGAGCAGGCTGCACCAGTATCTAACACGAAACTAAGCGGCACGTTGTCGACTTCTACAGCGAGTGTGAATGGAGAAGACGCCTGTCCTTTAGCAATGCTGTAAATAGACAGGTCAGAAACAAATTTAAAACTGTTTGTCTCTCTAATGCAAATGTTATCTTCATTAAGTTTTGATACTTCCACTAAATTTACATGTCTTTTACTGCAGATACTCGCCAAATGCCCCACGCTGCCGCACTTATGACACGTGCTGTTCTTAAATTTGCACTTCTCGCTTGTGTGCGACTTCCAACCGCAATGGCTGCATTTCTTCTTCGCCTTCTTTTGATTGTTGTTGCGGTTTTCGGGTACTGCGGCCATGTTCGCATTGCTCTTGTTGAAGCTCTTTTGGTTTCGCCGCGATACGAAATTTACTTCACTCTCGTTGCGCTGCACGTGCATTTTGGTTTCTGCCACCATAGCTTTCCGCAAAGCTTGCTCTAAGGTTAGGTTCTCTTCCTCCTCGCACAACTTTTCAAAAATTTTGCCCTCGAAACCGTTTACAAATTTGTTAAGAACAAATGCGTTTAGCTGACCTCCAAACTTGCAATCTTTTGCCAGCTTCTTAACGCGCGCAAACCAGGCAGCTACATTTTCGCCCGCTGCTTTCTTAGCGTCGAAAAACGTTTGCCTTTCGCGAAAGACTATAGTTGGCTGCGAATAATGACGCTCCAATAGACTGCATAAGCTACTATATTCCTTCGTGGCTGGTAACACTGGATCGCATAAATCTCGCAATAGACCATATGCTTCTAAGCCCACTGCCTTCAGTAACACCGACGATTTAATCTTATCGTCTTCGCAGGCAGTTTCAATAAAATGGGAATCCAGTAATTCCTTCCAATTGCGCCAACTGTCTACTCCCGGCCGAAATTCCCTTATGCCGGTTGTCGTTGTCAAGGCTGCCATTATGCTATCATTAGTGTACCGCAGACTAAGATTCGAATTATCTGCGCCTCCGGTTTCAGTCATAATTTTGCCTTTCTATAGCCTTACATACATATGTAGCTTGGACTTTGCAAATCAACGCTTTTCTAGGGTAAAACCCAAGAAAAAACTGCGCTTGACTATAACGGGAAACCAGCGTTATTCTTGCTTGCTGTTGTTTCTCCTCGTCGCCACTGCGATGTTTTCAGCTTGCTAGTTGAAGATAAACTGTTTTATTCATTTCAGACACAACGTTCATTTTCCTTTACATTTTGCTCTTAATGCTAATACGGTGTTTTCACCTCTTGTTTATTTATAATACTAATACGGCGTTTACAAGTCTTGGTTATTCATAAGGGCTATACTCCACAGTCTTAAAAATGCACTTTTTTGTGAATTTTGGAGTGAGTTCTACGAAAATATACTGTGGATGGTGTAGCCGGAGTTATATGCACAATAAATGTTGAATACCTTTCCCAATAGAAAGGTGTTCTGCACAAAAATACTTTTTATCGAGTTTACATTTCCGGTGTCAAAATGCTAATTTTAGACCATTTCCAATGGTTCTCCAAGGTATGTGGAAGGTTTCGAGGGATTAGGTGTGACTTTTTACAAAGTGTGAACTGTGCTCTTTCTAGTTGGTTAGATACTAGGACCTATTCCCCTCCCCCTCCGCGCAATACCCCAAAAACAGTGGACAAATAACTAAACATTTCCCAGCTGCTTTAATGAGTTTATCAACCATTAAAACTACTTAGTCAAATTAAAACGCAAAGTCTTAAAATGTGTAAAATTCGTAAGTTTACGGGGGTATTACGGGAACATTACGCTTTTACAAATGTGTAAATAGGTGCGTAAAGTGACAGTTTAATAGGTTGAAAAGGGTTTTGTGTATACATTTTTGTTTCGTAGTATTTTTCATCACAGCCCGTCAGCTCGAATGAAAGCTAAAATATAATTATAAATGCCAGAATTAGCAGAAAACCCATGTTAATACAGTTATGGCCGTTTTCTGAAGTAACCTTTAACCCTTCGGAGGGCGCGCCGCGACAAATTAGCCGCAAAAATTTTAATTTGTGGTTTTCAAATACTAATTGTAGTAGCCGGCTACTGCCATATAGTGACTTTGTAAATTTTGAGATGCAGCATGGTTCACAGTTAGCTGTTACTTGTTGTGTTATATCGTTCAGTTGATATTAATATTTGAAAGTTGGTGTCTCATATAAGCGGCTGAAATGCCGCGTCGCGCCCTTCCGTGTACCAAAAACATTTTAATGTAACTCGCAACATTTTTTTTAAGATAGTTGGAAAAGTGAGTTTGTGATAAGGGCCTAAATCATGTGTCATGTGTAATTTGAAATTCATACTTTTCGTATACTTTGTGTACACATTGTAACTATTTTGATATTCATTTTCTTATGTTTAAGAGAAAAAAGGATGTTTTTAAATGATGTATTTTATAACGAATTACCGTCGTTCCTTGTCAAATTTAATTTTGAGATAAACCGGTTTCGGCGTTGTGCCATCTTCAGTGTCAGTTTTCGTTCTTTCGGAAACAACAATAACAAAACAGGAGATGTTTTTAAGCTCATATAGAAGCGAACCAGCTACGCAACAGAAATTGATACCAGGAATATGTACCAGGAATAATAAGGCAAACATTTGTTGTATTAATTGTAACAAAAATGTTTGCAGAAAACATTGCAAGCATATTTCACAATGTGTACAATGTACCAACAACACTGTTGATGATGACACATACAAATTTAAAAAATAAATGCTTATAATATGTTGCAGTATAAACACAAATTATTCAAAATCAACATAAACAAAAAAAATGCAGTCAACCTTTGAGATACACCTTGCGGCTAAATTGCCGCGGCGTGTAACTTACAATTACAGTTCTTTTACGAGGCTCGTAAATTTACGAGGCTTACGAGGCTTCTACGAGTTTATGGGAAGACCCCTACTGAGTGATGAAAGGTAGATAAGCAAAAGAGACAGAACGCTCTTTTATGGATACGTAATATTTTCAGTGGCATTGGAGCGTGAGGTAAATATAGAGGCGAAGAAACTGTGTTATATTAGAGATAAATTTAGTTGAACAGCGCCCTTTCTTTTTTTTTTACTCACAAAAGAGGAAATCAAAATTGATTGCCCTTGAATTGAGTTGTATTGAGGAGGAAGATGGAAGCGCTATTCCTCAGGGAGGAATTTTTGCGATTTCTGTCTTAAAATACTCTATTCAAAAATATTAAATGAGGTTTTAAAAAAGGAAATTAAAGCCAAATATAGAGGTTATCCGATTCATATGCCGGCCTAACTAAAACATTTTTTTCCAACCCGTGGAGCAAAACAAAAAAAAAAAACAAATTCGCAAAATTATTTTTTCGCGTTATTTCAGGATTATATAAGAACCATGGCTCCTAGAAATTTTTAGAAAATAAATGTGAAAATTAGAACGTTAAAATGCTTTAAATGGGCGTTTTCTCAAGTAGGTTTAAAAATTTATCTGCCCTTTAAAACCCATTTTTTCTGAGAAAATGTGTTTAAAGGGCCAGTAAATTTTTAAACCTACATGAGAAAACGGCACTTGAAAATCTCAATACGACCATTTTCCACCGAAATATAGCCTGTCCGACGTCAACATCACCGATGCAGCCCCCACCGAAGATGAAATGTGTACAGATTAATCTTCAGCACTCAATATGTGCGACAGATAATCTGTCAATCCTTCTCGGAGAGGGAAGCATCGACGTCAGCCTAATCCAGGAGCCGTGGGTCAGAGGTGATCAGATCCATGGACTTAACAGCAGTAAACATAACCTCTTTTATAGTGGTAACACAGGTAAACCGAGAGCATGTATTCTAATCAAAAAAGGTATTAATGCATTTCTCTGTCCAAATTACAGCACAGCAGACTTAACCGTGGAGAAAGTGGAGAGGGAAGGGCACCAAAATATCGAACTGGAATAATTTATCACCCAAAATCAGAGGGAACAAATTCTGATAGAATGCGACGCAAATGCGAGATACACTATCTGGGGGAGTTCCACGATAAACAGCACACTTTATATTAAATACTAACCTGAGTATATGCAATAAAGGAGAGAATCCGACCTTTATATTTCCCAGCTCCGAAAGATTTGCGGGATGGGAAGAGGTACTGGACTTAACCCTAGCAACATATGGTATTGTCTGGTATGACTGGAGAGTATCCAGTGAAACATCCATGTCGGATCATTGTTAGATACTCTTCAGCATTCGCGGAGAGCCCACTACCTCTTCCCTATTTCGGAATCCGAGAAGAACAATATGACCAAAATTTATCAGGCTAACGTCAGGTAACCTAGACTGTAGTAAATCAAAGGAGATTACAACTGCTGTAGAACTAGACAACACAGTAGATAAGCTGGAAAAACTCTAGCCATAGCTTTTAAAAAATCCACACCAGTAAGCATCCTTAAGAAAAAATTCCCTCCATGGTGGACGGGGGAGCTTAGGGAGCACAGGTCAAATCTCAGAAAAATCTTTAACGAGTACTACAGAACAAAACTGTGGCAGCCATACAAAGATGAATTAAGGCAGTACAAAAAATTAGTAAAGAAAGCTAAAGAGGACTCTTGGGAGTCCTATTGCACATCCATAGAGAACTGTAGCAATTCCGCCAGACTAAGCAAAGTTTTATCCAAGGAACACACCAACCCCAACCTTATTAAGGGAGAGGACGGTGCATGAACCAGGACAGCGGCGGAATCACTAGAGACTCTCATAAATACAAGATATTTTTGGTTGTCAAATCAAGACTGGCTTTATTTGAATATTCATATTCTAATCTACCTATGCTACCTCTTAATTCTATTTCTTATTTTCTAATTTCTTAAAGCTAAATTGTTGACGCTGCATTTGTATTCACATTTAGTCACGTACATGCATTCGTTCCCACGTTTGTACATTTGCTGCTGCTGCTATTGTTGCTGGTGTCAAGTGGCACATTCCACTACTTATGTTAACTACCCTCCCCCTCAAATGTGGTTGGCCTCAGCCACAATTACTTCCAAGCGGGCTCTAATATCTTCTCTGCTTTTGGCAATGTTCATCGTTGACAAACTATGTTGAGGCTGGTCAGTGTCAGTTTTTATTTTGATAATTCTGGGCTTTAACTTCATATACAATATTACTATTATGATTGCAGTGAGTATTGCAATTACGCCATACCACATCCATTTGCTATTTTCAAGAACGACTTTTATCTCTTCCATTCGCTCGTTATTTCGAATATGCAGTTTATGAAGGAATGGCAATGATAGGTGTTTTTGTTGACTTGTCTCATTTAAAATAGTTTTCTTAGGAGCTAGGAGCTCAAAAATATCGATCTGATGATTTGCTTTGAATTTCTCTCCATTTATCGTAAGAGATTTTTCAAATGTAATTAACAGGGTTCCATTAGCTCTAATCAGTTCTCCATTTTCTCGATGTCTAGCCTACTGCTGGGTGCGATGATTAATCCGTCTCTAATTACTTCAATCTCTTCTAAGTGGTCCGCCGCCGTAATGGGACAATTTGCTGTATGGTTGTTTAGAAGTTGTAAAAGGCAAACATCTTGCATATTAATACTACAATAGTAATATCCTACAGTTTTTCTGCAATTTTCTAATAGATATTGGTTTCCCTTACAATTAGCAGTTAAATTATTCTTTAAATATAACATTTTGTTATTTTGAGCCACAGGGCTTATTTGATATAATTTGCAAATTTTTGTTATTTGAGGAAAGTTTACAAGATAAATCAGTGCATCGTTTTGGTAATAAATTTTTACATCTGAAATTTTAATAATATCGGACATGGGAACAAGTGTGTTTTCCTTAAATTCTATCAAACTGATTTCTTCTGTATTTAAAATTAGTGGGTTTACAATATTATATTTTGCTAAGGCTACACCATACAACATGTTTTGTAAATTATCAATAACTATTCTATTTCTTCGTGCCATGAGTAGAGTGACCACTTCATAATCAATTGCATTTCTAGTATTGATAATGTTAATTATGTCTGTTATTTCATCAATTTTTTCTTGAATTTCTTTGTTTATTTCTATTTGTCTATTTCCAGCCCTTATAATTTCATTTTCGGTAGCTGTCAAAATTTGTAAGTCTTGATGGTCGGGGACTCCAGCCACAAATTTAAGAGCAGACCCCAGGAAATCGATGGCACGTCGAGTTCTACCGGGTCTCCTGAGCATGCGAACTAAGTCGTCCATCTCGTCCAGGTCCTGTTGTAGTAGTTCTTTTTGTTTTTCATTTTTAAGAGCTGCTATTATATTTATGTTGTCCACAAATCCTTCTTCTATGACTGTAAAGTTTATAGTGCGTTTCAAATAAATGAAATTCTGAAAAATTACGGTTTCGCCTGAAGGTATCGGAATAAATAGAGCTGTTGATTAATCCACGATTCTCGCTGCAACTAACGGCACAAGGACAACCCTGCAAGTAAATGTTCATTTTATATTATTTTTGTGAACTTGCTTGCCATCTATTACTACCGCAGTCCCTAGATCCGCCTGAATAGCCTTTTCATTA